>NC_087226.1:5899569-6209131 GCF_034640455.1 Diachasmimorpha longicaudata | reverse complement strand
TTTGTTTTGTGAATGTCCTAATTGCATTGGTTTAGGGTCGTTGTAGTTGATGTAGTGGAAAGTCAGGTCTAGTGGAATTTAATCTCAGTGGAGTTTCTCTTTATTATCTGTAAAATGGTCGGTAGGGTTTACTTGATGGATTTTTCATACCATTGACACATGTGTAATGTAGGTGGAAATAAATATTGCGATGAGGACTATAATTACGCGAGTACGAATATAGTTTCCAGTGGAGGCTGATTTCCTTTAAAATCTTGTGCTCTCGAGATATATCCACAAGGAGCAAGAACTATTCGATATGTTTCAATCAGTAGAATTATTTTTTACTTTTGTGGGGGCACATTAAAGCTTTTCTTTAACATTGATGAAATCATTATAAATTTCCCAGAAAAGTCTAGTTTAGAGAACGATTGGTGAAATAATATAAAAAAGCTATTGGAAAGTGTAAATATTTTCATAATCAACGAACAGTTCTACAAATTATAAATCTGAGTAAAATGTACTTCGAATGACGCGGAATGTTCACGATTTTTTTCAATAAAAAAAGCAATTTCATCGAGAAATTTAATGCTTTTGAATTGTCGAATCTGTTGTCTGTACCAGTTAAAAGCAGTTTAAGTATTCTCAATGTCGTTGATTTTTCAGAGAAGCCAAGAAGATGCATAAGCTCTGCCGTCAGTTGTCAATTGAGAGCCCAAGTGTAACGGGACGCGACTGCGTCTTCAGTTTTGATGTCCCAGTTCCAGATGTGCCAAGCCAAGGTGCTAGAATACGCGTAGTATGCGCTGGTGCCTGCTACCACCCCAAACGCTCCCCAAGCCTCACAAGTCTGACATCAGTATCGAGTGCAAGCAGTTTGGCAACTGAAGCATCTCTGGAGGGTGATTTCCCAGTTACCCTACCACATCATGGAGTTCGAGACGCATCTCTATTCCCCGGCTATGAAGTGGCTGGTATTGTTGAGTCACTTGGCTCTGGACTGAATGAGGACTGCGGATTTACTGTTGGCGATCGTGTTATACTTTACCCCTACGAGGGAATACCGAATGGCTATGTGGAGTATCTCGTCGTTCATGATCTCAAATACCTCATTAAAATACCAGATAATGTATCACTGAGTGTCGCTGCAATGCTGCCCGCTGGTGCTCTACTCGCTATGAACACTGTCTTCGCAGCGCACGAACACGTACAGGTATGAATAATATTTGTAAATGATTAATTCGTATCATGTACTACGGTACACAAGGACAATCGTAATAATTGAAGAACTTTTATATTTCTTTCTGGTTTCGCGAATGGAATTTTCTTTGATTAGGAAGTTTTATAATTGAAAAAAGGGAAAAACTGCGCTTTCAAGTTTTTACGATGAAAAATTCCATGGTGAAGTGATGAAACAAGTGAAATTAGCCGATCTCCAGCCTTGGTTTTTAATAAATATTCAAACATCTAGGAGTCATGGAAGAATTTTCACGAAAGCCTCTTTGTAGAATTTATTTTTCCCCATGAAAAAGGTTATTATGAAAGTTTTACTAGTTCACGTAATTTTTTAGATATTGATTAGAAAATAAGGTCGGAGGTACAAGTGAACTTATCACATTTTACCACGTCGGTGCAGGATTTACGCTGTATCGACTGGTGAAATCAAACCCATTTTCGAAGTATTAAACCTTTGAAGGTCGATTATAGGTAGACTTGGAAGTCAAGTATATTTCAAATACATTTTAGTATATGCACAAAAAGATTAGAAAATATATCTTTCATATTACGCAGCAAAAAACATGTAATAGATGATGAATACTATTATTCAATGCGTTGAATATTTATAAATATAAAGTGTAAGTAATTTATGATTATGACTGAAAATCAACTGGAAATATTCTTCAGTCTAGCACGTGTTTGTTTAACTACGAAGATTGCTCACTAAAAATGTCTCACCCCTTTTTTTACCAGAGGACAATGAGCGCAGATGCGCCGGTGTTATGCAAAATTTTTCATAATTATCATAACAGTAACTATTACAAAAGTGCATCGACAGTTAACTCAAACCGGTAATGAACCAGTTATTGAGATAATAAGGAGTTTCAGGGACGATTGTCGGAGGCCTTTTTTTGTGAATGAGATTCTTCATAAACGAGGTGTTTCAAATTTGTTCAATTACCAGTCCTGCGATAATTATTCCTATGAGCCAATCTCACCATCAAATTAAGATGGATTAACTTTTTTTGTAATCATTGATCCACTGATGATCTCGGAGATGTCAATTGGAAAAGAAAAACATTGAAGATTTACTCAAATTTATCTCTATATTGATTTTTATCTCCGTACTCTATTATTTTTTTTTATTTAAGATTTTTGATAGTACGAAAATATTATGACGAGACTAAAGATGTGAGATGACGTTATCGTTGGGAATTCATTAAGAAGACTAGGAACTTAAAGTTTTTCGTAACTTAATGGTATTCTTTGTTGTTCGCATTCGGCGCGTGCTACAAACTCATCCGATAGAAGTTAATCATTCTCAGGGTTGCGATTAGTAGTAGTAAATTTCAATGATTTCAGTGATTTCATGGTTCATTCATGTTTAGCTAAAAATGGAAATATTGATCAGAAAAAATGACCTGTTAGGAATTTTTTTATAACTTCCAGTGCATTCGACGGACATGATCAAGGATAATGCTTTCTTGTCGAATTTGTTAATAAATTGCAATTTTTAGTTTCCGTTTAGTATTGAATTGGTTAAGAATGTCATCCATTGTGCGTGTTCCATCTCCATCTCCCAGCTCCAAGTATGACTAATTGCCCGAGATATAACCAGTGTATTGGCCTCAATTTGTTAGGTGACAAGGGATCATCATATTTCCGTCGTACTCATGACCTTTACTGACATATCACGAAACCGTTCCCACTCAGTGCTGTCAAATATCTCTCACTTTATTTATGAGTGAAAAATAATAATATTTATCGTAAAAATTCAACACTCGTGAATGCAGTCAACATTTTTAAACCGGAAGTATAATTTACAGGAAAAGCGCGGCTACTCGAGTAGTAATTCACACGATGTGGAAAAACAATCATTTTGTTTAACAATAAATTATTACAATTCAGTAGTGAAGTGGTTAAATACATTAAGTTGATTTTTACGTTGGATCGGTACAAAGATATTTACTAACTTTCGTTTTCAAATTGATTGCGAAACAACTTACACGTGATTTTTTACCTCAAACTTTCTACCATTTCCTCGCAGAATTTGGCGTTAATACATAATTTTTTTTACAGCAACTTGTGAAGGAGCGTGGTGAGAACAGTGTGTGCAAGATTCTCATCGTTGGTACCGGTGGATTAGCTCTCTGGGCCCTGAGAATTGCTGCCTATCATTTCACAAACATGCGAGACAAAGTCACAATAACCATAGCCTCCTTGAAAGACGATGGATTAAAAATGGCGCAAGAATTTCAACGGTAAATATTATCACAACATCCTACCAGTTATGTAGAGGAACAGATTGAACTCATAGTAGATAAATTCCTCAAGATTTAATTACATTGATATCCACATTGAGGTTGGATAAAATTACCAAATTATCAAGATTGAGAATCGGGCCCGTAACAGCTTGTCTGTTCCTATTTTTCACGTTTATCTGAGATCTTCCATCAATTCCCAATTAATGTCAACAACACGTGACTAATGCTAAATTAAACGTAGTGACTGATAACCGATCATGGTTGAGATTTCACAAAACTCATTATTTTTTAGAAAAACACTTTAGACGAGCTTAAGCCATTAAAATTTGATCGATCAATTTATTGATTATAAATGATGAATCCATAATCTATAATCTGTGCCACGTTGACAAAGATAATTTGATAGAAGAAAAATGAAAAATTTCAAGAATCAAAATACTCCTCATTGTCCCAGCCATAAATAATATTCACATTAATCTGTCGATTCCTTCGTTTAATTCACAAACAGTAAAAATATGATTCCCAGGGTGAATGTAGTCGAGTGGAACGAGGGCCTCTACGAGAAACAACTGATTGAACGCACAATGGATGCATGTCGAGGTCAGGTAGACGTTGTCATTGACTTCGGTACAACATCAAGAAGCCTTCATCGCAGTATGCAATGCCTAAGTAAAGGTGGAGTTGTTTTTGTGATGAAAGAAGTGGCTGATCGTTTATTACCGAAATTCAGTAGGCGGGCGGAGGAGCGCCAAATAAGTATAAAATCTGTGGAGCTTGGTACACTGGAGCAATTGACCGAGCTTGTACAATTAGTTGGATCCGGTGAAATAGAACCACCACCCCATACTGTTTATCCAGCTGAAGAGGCAATGGATGTTGTTCATAAACTGTGTCATTCACAAATTCAAGGAAGAGCCATACTTCGTTTTTACCCCGCGGATTAGGCGTTACGATCAAGGTTGAAAGCCTCTGAGGACATCAGTTATCACTGATTATTGATGATTCTCGATGATCGGCGCATCGAAATTCATCCGCAGAGAGTATATTATGGAGTGAAGACGAATTGATGATTTCGTTTTTGGATGAACAATGTCGAGTTTGAGATATTGAAAGAAAAACAGACTTATTTGACAGAGATTAACCATATAATTAATATGAGTATGTAGGATGATAGTTCAGTCTAATTATCATGATGAACGCATACACAGTTCGATATTAATAATGCGTATTTACGTGAATTTTTAAGATTATTGCAACGAAGTGGTGAAAGCATTTCATGAATACTGTGAGAATGCAAACAATTAGAGGGAAAATATCCGAAGAACAGTTTAGTTCGTGAAATTATAAATAACAAAACACTTTCTCTGAAAGATTTTTTCAAAAAACATGAAATTGTCCTTCACCACTTCGCAATTTATCTGAGGGCAAATGAACGTAGTGGGATATGTCCTATAAAATTACAATATGTTTTGGATATTAATTACTGTTGAAAGGTCTGGTTAACTTGGCGTGGGTTTATAAAAACTCGAAACAATGTTGAGGTAGAAGAACTATTATTTTGCATGATGAAACAGTTCAGAATTGAAATTCAGTGAAGGCTCGAGTGCGCCTTAAAAATCATAAGCCTTGTTAAAAATCCTAGATCAGTATTGCTGTATTAAACTTTTTTAAGACTGTAAGTTTTGTTCAGGAGATGGTCATGTTTCTTTTTATTCATTTTAAATGTAATAAGTCGAAGTTAACTTGTAACGCACCGCATCGTAATTTTCATCGTAATGGCCAATGTCATAACAGTGATGTATTATACGATAAATCTTCGTAATATAATCGATATGTTTTTACTTAAATGACTAGTGATATGGTCCTTTCCTTTGTCCTTGTTATTTACACTAAGTGAGACATAAACGTTCTTTTGTGAAGAGGTAAAGGCTTTCGGCCTGAACAGTTCTATTGTTATTCGCACAGAATGATTTCTCTCAATTTCGATAATTTGATTTAATAGATTTGATAATTCCAACTGATTCAATCGGTAGTACAATTTATCTTCAATCGATTGATAGCAACATCCAAATCCAACTGTTGGTTTCTCAAATGTACTATAGATCCCAAGGGCCAGTGGTCTTCTTGCTGGACTCGTTTTCGCTTCCGTCGTTGACGCTCGGAGCTACCGACGGTCGAGCTACCGCAACATTGTGGCAGTCCCGCTGTAACCAGTAGCAAGCCCGTCCACTGCTGTACCGACAGAATCCTAACAGTGCATGTTTAGCCATCTAAGGGCACGTCTTTCAATCTTGTACAAATATTTTAAATTTGTTGTTTCACTATAACCTGCGTCATAACAACATTTCACGGACTCGGTGTATTTGTTTACAATCCGGTTTAACCTTCTAATAACAATTTAACAATTGAAAATTGGCGTCTTGCATTCGAACAGAAATTTATTTGGCTTGGAAACAAAAATGTCTAGTGATCCGATTCAGTACTCCGAAAAATATCAAGATGATAAGTATGAATACAGGTTAGTCGAAGGCACAATGTGCAATCATCAAGTGTCCCCCCAACACATAATGTTCATCCTGTGAATAATTCCAACGGATTTCTTGTGTACACCTAAACATTCCAGACACGTAATTTTATCAGCTGAGATAGCCAAGCACGTTCCTAAATCTCACTTAATGTCGGAAACAGAGTGGCGAAATCTCGGAGTCCAGCAGAGTCCAGGGTGGGTTCACTACATGATGCACGTGCCAGGTAACGTTATTTAGATGTTAGGGTCTGAATGTAGTACCAAAATTTTCTTTGAAAATGAATATGACGTTAAATAAAAAATGAGGGCAATGATGATCATAATTGTTTTTTGCTCCGTAAATTAAACAGGGTGACTGTCAGTGGACTTTCCCCATTTAATGTTCACGATGCCTACTCCCAATCTATCAAAACAAAATCGTTCAATCAATAGGGTAGATCATACCACCTGATCTTACATCATAAAATGTCGAAATCTAATTTCAGGAATTTTAAAATTATTTTGATTCTAGAGCCCCACGTATTATTGTTTCGTCGTCGAAGGAATGACATTTCATCCGCCGTAAGAAACCGTGTTCGCAGATCAGCGATCATCAGGTGCAACTAAATTAAAACGAAACATCAAATGATAAAACTGCAGATGAATGAGGTAAAGTAAAATTTTTTATTCACATAATAGACAGAGAGGTACATTATGACAATCACATTACAGTGCTAAAGCCCCTACGAGACGACTTCAAGAGGAAAATCCCACAACTGAAAAGTATTCTACAAATTCTATTTTTTGGCAAATTATAAAATGGAATAGACATTAATGTTAATCTATCGAGGATGGTGTCAACGAGCCAACTGTGTTATAAGGGCTGCACACATTTCAAAAAATTCCATGGTATGATGGCCAGCCGATTGAGACGGAAGAGAACTAGGATCTGCAGAAAATTGTCAATTATTACGTATAAATTCTTCAATTGTAAATTTTTAAACCAAATGAAATAATTAAGAAATTTATTTTGCGAATATCTTTAAGATTAATTGAATCGAGAAAAAATATCACGAATCTTTTCCCTGCTACTCATAAAATATGCCCTCAAATACGATTCTTGATACAACTCCTCGAATCATTTTCTCTTAAAGACAGTTGCAAATCCATTGGTGATTTATATATAATGTACATAAATTAATAAACACGAAGTACCTTTCAGAAAATCATCTGCTTCATCATTCGGCAGTGACTTGAAATCTAGGAGGTAGCTTTTGTAATCAACTTGATAAAGTTGAAGGGACATTTTGCTGTGTCTATTTGCCAACTTGTTCTGTTGTCGAACTCGAACACTGTAGGCGTTTATAATTTTCCATTCGAAATTCAAAGCTTTCATAGCACGATAAACTTCATTCATGATATCATTTGGTTTTGATTGAGATCTGATGCCTAGATGCCATTTAGCTCGCTTTACGGGGGTTCCTCGAGCTCCTTGAGGTAATGGCTGCGTAGTCGGCTGGGATCCCTGCCTCTCACGAAATGCTGTGAATTATTTATTGAATTATTACAAGTTGTGCACTTTAGATGAAGTGGCAAAATTCTGAAGAGAAGAAGAAGATGGTTCTTCATTGCATTTATAGGTCATTATTGTTGGTATTTGAATGCTTTTCATTGGGGAATTAGTACATATATGTGTATATATGTACATGAATTAATTATAATAAAAGCCGTAACAGACCCTTACGTGCGATTCGTTCCGGATGTGGTCTCAGTGGACTGCTTGAATTTTCACTGGGACTGAAGGCAACTGGAGGTGGGCTAGAGGCAACATAAAAGTCCTTAATCTCAGCCTTAGCAGCCTCATCCGCAATCCTCTTATTATCAATGATGAGATGATAAGCGATTGCCAATTGATCGTGAGGATCTCCAGCCAGCAATGCAGAGTGTACCTCAGCTTCTTTGACATTGAATTTCTCACACACTTCATTAATAGCGTCAATATCAATGACCGAAGAGTCTTGTTCTACTGGAGATGGGAATAGATAAGTGGGCAAATCTTTCTGGAACCACTCGTGCTTCTTTATGTCCTCTATTGTTGCACGTTTCATTGGATCAACTTGGAGCATATGACACAAAAGACTGACAACGGTTTTATTCAAATACTCGGGAATTGGAAATATCCCAGATTTAATTTTTCGAAATAATGTGGGCACGTGTTCATCGTCAAATGGAAGTGTACCACAAAGCAATGCATATAGAATAACTCCACACGACCAGATATCAACCTCTGGACCAGCGTACAATTTTCCTGATATAACTTCAGGTGCTGCATAATTTGGTGAGCCACAAGATGTTCTCAAAAATTCACCATCCATCATCATATTTGAGAGGCCAAAATCAGCAATTTTAACATGCAAATTGTGGTCGAGCAATAGATTCTCAGGTTTAAGATCTCGGTGGACGATCATGTGCCGATGGCAGTAATCAACACCTGAGATTATCTGCTGAAAGAATCTTCGGGCCTCGTATTCCTTCAACTTTCCATGCTTAACGATGTAATCGAATAGCTCGCCGCCTGACACATACTCCATAATCATGAATATGTCCGTTGGAGTGCTAATAACCTGGTACCTGAAGCAGTTTTGATTATTAGAGACGTCAAGGGGAATCAATGTTATAATGGGTTAACAGATTTCATATTCTTGTAATTGATTAATCATCTCCATAGATTGTGAAGGAAAATAAAAAAATTTTGATCGTTCAGACGTTGAAATTTGTTCATCAGAATGCGAGCGATCTGGAAAAAACTCATCTACTACTCGAGTTATAGAAAAAATGAGAAAAATGAGTAAGTGATAGCCAAGGACTGCCCGATTCAACATGGAATGCCTTCTACAAGCCTCTCAATACTTCACTAGTGACATTTAAAATGTTTTCTTCTCTTACAGTTTGATAATGTGTGGGTGTCGAAATAGCTTTAAATTTTGGATTTCTCGTCTAATTTTTCCGACGACATCTAAACTTTTTATCTTCTGTCGATTCAGAATTTTTACTGCAACTTTGTGTTTCGTCAAAACGTGTTCTCCGACTGTGAACAAACGATAAGTCAATGTTATCAATTCACCATAGAAATTTTCATGATTTTGTATTCATATTTTTTTCGATTTTCTAATTATCAGTGGAAACCCCTAGGAGTTTCATAAAATGGGAAAAAGACAGATTGTTATCTATTCAAAACCCTGCTACAAAGAAAATGGTACGAGTAAAAATAGAAAACAACAAATACGTGGAGCATATTGATAATCTATAATTTGTCAAACAACTTCTGTCTCATTCGTTTTTCTGTTGTAAAAAATCGAAACATATTTATTTGATACACACTTTTAACTTTTCCAAATGTACCAACTCCGAGTGTCTGTCCCAGCGTATAGTGTCCAATTTTGACAATCGGCTGCGGCTGATTGGTTGCAATTTTCTCAGCCATTTTGAAGTGTCTCTAAACCAAAATATTGTTTTTCCTGTTAAAAAAAATATCGAAGGTTGTTAATATCCAATAATTGCATCCATTTACTCAAGATTATCAGTTAATCATATGCTAATTAATGAATCGTACGATGATAAAGAGACTCCTTAACCTAACACAAACACCTCACAGAAAATAACTTTAAGCAATAAATTTTCTTTTCCACTACTGTACACGTACACGAGTAATCTTCGACACTCGTGCAACTTCATTTACTGAAGCCCCCCTCGCCCTGGTCTATTTACTAAATGAATACTTAAGAAGTTAGAATCACCACTTTGACGACTACCACCAATAACAGTAAGAATTTGCCCTCAAAATGGAGTTGTTAATGCGAATTGGTCACTCAACATTCGACAAATTCGAGGGCATTCTTTGATGTTTGTCAACTCACATAGATAAGGCTGTAGTCTATCGTGTATATATCATAACTTTATTTCGTGATATACAGATAAGTAGGGACCTGCAGGTGCTGGTTCTTCATTCGTTCCCGAATCATAGTCTGTAAAAGCTTTACTTTGAAATTGGAATTTAGAAATATGACGAAATCAAACTCAAATATCTAGCGAATGACAGGATTCCAAAGGTATCATAAGCAGATTCCTCTTCTATTATTTCACACTGGGCTGTCCAGAGAAGATGGACTGAAGTAGAGGCACGATTCTGGAGGTTTGACTGAAGCCAGCAGCACGGTAGTAACTTCTCCCCGAAGAGGGAGGGCGCCATATGGAAATGTACAATAATATACAGGGAGACATTGACCCTAATCAGCCCACTGAAACTCACCTAAAACCCATAAGGATTTGCTGCCCCGTTATTGTCACCGATCCAGATGGCGCAGGATGTTATATGCTCTATCCCCTCCCTGCGATTTTCATCCCCACTCCTCGATTTCTATGGCAAATCCTGATATTGAATGTGCGTTCAAATTGTGTTTTTCTTTCTGTGGTTTTTGTGAAAAAAAAAATGCCATCTTGCGCGGTTCAAGGATGCAAATCGGGTTATAAAACGAATCCCAAAAGAGTACATTTTTTTATGATTACGAAAAAAAGATTAGCAGAGAAAAAGAGACGGGAAAAATTTGTGGAACATAAAGAGTCCAGGTGCCTTTTTGATAATATCCTTGAGGACATTTCTACTTTCCCGTCGCTTTCTTTCCCGTGCACAAAGCATGCGACCGAAATATTGTATAAAATTATTCGTTATTTCTTGGTGATTCGCTTGCAAGAATTCTGCACGGATTTTAATCGAGAGCAAAAAAAAATCATCTCCAAAAGAGAAAAATGGCCAAAATGTTTAAATGGTAATTTTCAGTCTTATAATTTTAAAAACAGATAGTCAATTAAATTCTATGTATTTTTTAATTATTGTATGTATATAGCTAAGATAAGCACTTCATTCTGATTTTTATAATATATTAAATGTCAACAAATTATCGTTTTTACTTTATTTTTTCTGCCAACGCGCACAAAAATCCTGGCGCGTATTCAAATCTTCAAACTCCCAAGCGAGATCGAGCATATAGCCATCAGCGCCACCTAGGACGTGACAATATCTGGGCAGCTATCGAGCAGGAGTTGCAGTGGGCTGACCCTAATCAACTTAGCCGGTGGGGCCTCGCAAACGGAAATGTTAACTGATGTAGAATATTGTAGATCGTTGGCAGATGATTGTAGACATATTGATTTCGTTCGTTGCCTCACGGATAATGGACAATCATCATTTTAATTTTGCCCAGGATGTTGGTCCCAAAAAAAAAATCTCCACTGATTTCTGAACATGTTTCTTTAGTTTCTCATTTAGTACTACTACAGATGAGTTATCGGCTCAGCTGATGGGCCGACACCCTGGGGATTGACATCTGGCGTCCTCCCTCTTCTGCGGTGAGGTACGACAATGCTTCGTTGATGAAAACCCACCCACAAGGTTAAAATTTTGTTTCTGCCAGAGTGGCTCCAAAGTGGCAATGGCATTAACAACAGTGGTGTGACGTCAGTTTATATGCACTGGTCACATAGACACCGGTTCATTTGTTAGAAAAGCCTGTTCATAATGTTTCGTTTAGGTAAATTAATTTTGATTTGTTTAACGTGTATTATCGCTACAACTAATAGTGCAACATCAAGAAAAAATGTCGAAGAGCTCAATGAGGACAATTGGAATCGAATGCTGACTGGAGAATGGATGGTGGAATTGTAAGACACCTGAAATTCTTTTTGAATCATTCATTCGTCATTTATAAATTGTTTATATGTTAATATCAATTTGTTTAATTCAGTTTCGCCCCTTGGTGTCCAGCGTGCAAAGATCTAGAGCCGATCTGGTCGGATTTAGGAGATAGAAAGCGAGAACTTGGCATTAATGTTGGAAAAGTCGATGTCACCGACTCACCGGGGTTAAGCGGCAGGTTTATGGTCACTGCTTTGCCCACGATTTATCAGTACGTTCTAGAAATATGACCAATGTGTTGGCCTTTATGGCTAGTATATTTTTTTTATCACTCACTTCATTTTCTTTCTATTTTTAGTGTAAAAGACGGGTTATTCAGACAATATAAGAGCCCGAGGGACAGAGATTCCCTCGTCAACTTCGTTAGGTCCAAAACGTGGATAAAAGTCCAACCGATATCCAGCTGGAAGAGCCCAACTTCTATTCAAATGTCGATTATCAGTCAATTTTTCAAAATGTCTCAAGTTCTCAGGGTAGGTTGAGTTTTTCCAAATCCATTTTTTCTGCTCGTATCAAGTCCCCACAAGGTAATAACAAATTGAATCTTTTTTCCTTCACCTTTTTTTAGAATGATGTTCTGATTTAATAGAATAATGTTCTGGAGCTATTGTGTTCAAAAGTTGAAATAAGTATTTCTGTATGGAAAAAATTCACAAACAATCAATGAACATTCTACTATTTAGGCAATTCACACCAAACTGATGGAAGATTTTGGCTTACCAACGTGGGGAAGTTACCTGATTTTCGCCATCGCCACAATAATCATCGGGGCAATATTAGGATTGTTGATTGTGTGTGTCATCGACTTCATCTACCCACCGAAACCAGCGAAATCACAAAATTATTCGAGAAAAGGGAAAGAAACCGGGGAACGCAAAGATAAAAATTCTGACGATGAAGACTTTATTGAGAATGTGAAAGATGACCTGGTCGACGAAGAAGGAAGTGAATCGGGCAAAGAGCCAGAGAAGTCCGAGAAAAGCGAGAAAGCGCCTGAAGCAAGCGCTAGCAGTCCCAACGCTCGCAAACGTAAACCTCGCAAAGACGATTAAATAGACTCGTCATTAGCTTCCCCATCGATACCTCCATTTTAAAGTAAAGAATTCAATAGGGCTTTAGTTTTTTTATATTTTGGCAGTTATTATTTTTATTTTCACTACTAATATTATTCCTTTTCTAACGTCGATTCTGCATTTTTTATCGTAAGAAAAACATAGGAACGCCCATTTGGTTAGAGCGAGTCCACGAGACCGAATTCAACTTCCTGTAAAGTTCGACCTCCCGGTAGGCTCTTACCATACACGGAAATACATTATAACGGTCCGAATCTTCCAATCTTTGAATGATGCCTACCTTCTCCAAAATCTGAAATTACAGCACCATACATCGCTGCTGATTGTAACTCTTCTGGGCTGTAATGAATAACATCAGTCGTCAGGAAGCTCGAGATATTTAAATATTCGGCTATACAAATAGTTATCTGTGGGATCGCGACGGTCTGCTGATAAAGATGCTCGGATCGATATCGCGCGCGTATTATAGTCCACACGATACTCATTATTCAGAAAAACATAGGATTTTGCAATCGAATTCAGGATTGTAATGAGATTCAATATTTCCATTTGAATGTCAGGACAACTGAATCGTACTGTAACAAAAAATTGAAACGAGATAAGTCGATAAATTTTCTTCAGTGTGAGATATTCTCAAGAATTTGTAATTTTTCTTACCCGATTAAATGTTGTCATATTTAACAAAAAGTAATGAGAAAAGATGATAAATGAAGATTTGTATTTGTGCATTGCGTTGAACTCACGTCAATTTAGAATTATTTTTGTTTACCAGATATTCATTCCAACTTGAGCGACATTTTTCGAATATTATTAATTATACGTTGAGTAATATAAAGTTTTTCTTAATGAAATAAAATTTGATATTTAAATAAATGTTTGATTACCCGTGTGCGTTTTTGGGGTGTCCTAGGAATTATCTAAATGATTGATGGTAATTCAACTGTCATAAGCAGTGTTTATTCCTTTCCTTAATCAAATTATTTTCAATACTTTAAAATAAAAAAAAACATAATTGAGTACAATTTTTCCATATTTGTGACTGGAGGCAATCGAGTTACATCCTCTCATCTACAATCATCACATTTGATAAGTCAATCGAGGACATAAAAAATTGAATTAAAAGATTGCGAAAAAATGAAATATTTAAAAATAAAGAGATCAAACATTTAACTGTCACTTGACTATAAAATTAAGATCTTATTTTCATTCTACAATAAGAACTAAAATGAGTATGGGCAATGATAAGAATCGATAAAAATGCTTTGCATGACCACTGAGTCGATTGATTTCATTGCTACGTTTTTTTTTCTCTTTACGTAATAAAATCATTCATCATTCACATATACACATACAATGCAATCCAAGCAAGCAATTCCATCACTTTAGCACAATTTCATTATAAATAATAAAAGATATAAAAATTGCAGATTAAATTAATGAAAAACAAAATGCGATTAACATCATTTTGATAACAAGGAGTTACAGCGTATATTAGCAAATTTTCTCCATTTTAATTGACCTCCTTGAACTCTCGATTTTGAGGGTTTAAGGTATAACCCGAGACAATAACATTCGAAAGTTAGCCTCTATGAATTTTCAGAAGAATTTCAAATGACTTAATGTATTCCATTCTCGTAAATTATTAAATTTGTCCAGCAAATTATGTTATTGATGCAGGCAACAATAACTGTTTGAACCCATGAGAGACAGTGGAGTAAAATAGAACCGCCTGATAAAATAAAACAGTCAGAAAACTTGTTTGGCACGTGGAAATGTGATCACTCACTTTCGGTTCATGATATTACTCTACCACGAGGCAAAATTTATTTTCCCCCCTCGTAACGAAATGCAGTATTCGCATCAGCCCTCTCTCATAACACGAAAAGTTAACAAATAAATATTCAAAAAATGTTGATTAATTTCTTCTTATTGAAATGCGCCAGACAGTTGTTTTTCGCTTGTTTCATTTTATCCAATGGGTCATTTTGCCCCATTCTCCCTTACAAATGTTCATAAAATTTCCATTTTTTTAGAGTTGAATACTGCAAAAACTTTTTAGTACAAAATTTTACAAAAAATGCACCGTTTCAGACTCTTTCAACTGTCGCGAATTAGATTTTCAAAAACATCATAAAAATTGTTCTCTCATAAAACGAAAAATCTGGCATAATGCTTTTTCATATATGCCTCGCGATTTTACGCTTATTTTATTATTTATTGTTTCTGGAACTGTAGTACAGCTACTCAGAATTTTTTCCTATAACTGAGGATTTTTATATACATAATTTATAAAACGCACGTGACCACCTTAAGAAAAACCTATTTTCTAGGGATATACCTTAAAAAGTTTAATGCTTTACGAGTGTGTAAAAGCGTTTTTACTGCACTTTTTTAGAAGCGCTTTCACGAAAACGAATGTTATGCGACCCTCTGAAGGAGAAATATTTTTTTTTCCTAGTGATTTTCACATTTTTTGACCGAGGATTAGCCTTTACTCTTTTCCCAACTCGTGCGTAAAAATCACCACAAAAAATAAACATTTCGCAACTTAAAAGGAGTCGGCGACAAAATAGAACTTCCGAAAAAGCAGTGAAACTCTTTCTGTCAATTTTGCATTGTCCAGGACTTAAAATAACTTCTTTCATCAAGCTTTTTTTCTAGTGCAACAAATTAAAAACATCAGTGAACCTATTTACGACAAATACTTGACGAAGACACCATGATCACTAAACATGATTTATAACACGTTGTAACTCCTGTTGTAAGCAGCCCTTGATTTTTGGTCTTTACACAATAATTCTTCTACAAACTGAAGTTCACATTTAATAATTAGGTCATAATTAATATCAATTGATTGAGGAATGAAACGGCAGAATTTGTGTCTTCTTTTTATACTTGTAATTCTGATCGTGGAAGAAAAAAATAAATCAATTCAATAGAGAAGGGGTGAAACGATAAATGTCCCGAGGTAATTACCTCTGGGTAATCGTGGCATTATTCTAGGAATGAGTAATTTCCAAAATAATTTATTAAGTCGTTCTCGGTGGAAATCTTCTCCACATTATGCCCCCAGATAACCAGTTTTCAAAGTGAACTATTGCTTACAGAAAAATTTCTGATGTTTCATCGTGTCATCACTTCATTACTTTTCCATCGATTAGATGTGTCGTCCGTTATTTTCAATGTATTTAAATGGATATTTCTTTCAATTTGTGTCCTCCTTCTTTCATAATCAATTTTTTTGGAGATTCTGAGTTTAACGTAAAAATTGACACGGTTTGGTCAGTTTCAAAAAGTCAACATGAATACAATGGCAGTCTATGCTCAATTAATTTGTGTTTTTTCTTCGCAAGTGGTTTGTTCTTGACTGTGCATTATTGTTATTTTCAATTCAACTATTCTCCATTTAATCATCAGCCCTTCATTAGTTTTTTCTTATGAATGTATATAATTGTATAAAATTATTTGCACAATTGTTTCTTTATTTTCTTCCGTGTGTTATGAATTACAGTAGAAATTGCCGACTGAGTATTTTTGAATATGAAGTATGACCGTATGTGCTCATATTTTTCAATGATTCTCCGTTCAACCGTAAAAACAATATACCTTGAGCTTGGACAAATAATTACATTGAATTAATTCTAATCTGAATAAAAGCATCAGGGTATTCGTAATTCGAAAAAATAATCACTCGTAATTACTTTTTAAATCCACGTGATTTTGTTCTACCTATTGTTCAATTATACCTCTTGCTTCACTAGTGGTCAAGAAATAGATTATGATACAAACATTCATGCAATATAGTACATCGAGACGCGATTACAGTCTCTAAGTCAGTTCGATTGTATAATGATTATCTATATTTACCGAATCCCTTCACCTTTGACAATATGAAAACAACATGACAAAAACATTGAGTTTGGACGAATAAATCCAAAAGGCAGGAAAGGGAGTGAATATTCCCAATTCGAAGTGATCTGGAAAAATTACTCCAGATGATATTCAGTATAGAAACTGCTGCAAATAACACAAAAGGTCTCGTCACAATTTTTATCTCAACAGTAGTTTCCATAATTATTTACAAAAAAAAATCTGTACAAAATTTCGGAACTCTTTTTCCGTTCGTTTCATTGTTATCATCATGACAAACAATATTTTATAATAAGCTCTATTGTGCATTGGCCTCCTAGGATAAGTGCATTTTTTCGGATTTTTTGGTCCATTAAATTGCTATCACAAATTGTGGGAAAGCAATTTACCAGAAAGTCATTTATAAAAAATGCACGTATCCTAATTTAGCAGTTGCACCACAGACTTTTAGTAGCTCCTGTCCAATTTAAAATCACACGCGGGAGAATTGAATAGAAAACCCTAGCGAATTTGATATAAAATTCTGGTTGATTTTTATCACAATTTTCATTAATTTGTGGCCGATTCTATTGAAATTTTTGATAGAAAATAGAATTCACTTTTTACTATGAAACTTATTTTTACATTATCAAAGTTTTTTTCATTCTATTTTCTTTTTCTTCTACTTCAGAAAAACCAACAAAATAAATAGAGACGAGAAGATTGGCGAAAACTTATTAGCAAATTGTTTTAGGTCACCAGAATTGTGTAGAGACTTCGCTTGATTTTCCTATTAAATTTTACATCAGTGATTCATCAGAACTTGGAGAACATCAGAACTGATAATATCCTACCAGAGAGAGATCCATTCCAACAGTAATTATGAACAATGAAAAGAGTGATAAATGCATACAAATGCACCAATCATATTTTGTCAATCCCTTAAATGAAAAGAACAAAATAAGAGAGGAAGGGAGATGTATCTAAATGCCATCCAACAGCCTCATAACAGAATGGTCGTCTCATGCGGATCAATTCAACCTAACATTTCCCCTTGGCTCGTTCATCTACACTCAACTACCAATGAACTTCTCTTATTAACTACATTGATTTTTTTTCTTTGTATTTGTTGAATCATTAGCGCGATAAAATAATGATTTATGTATTTTGTTTTTCTTATTCAATTATTACGAACTACAATAAAACGCCTAAGCTTTATATCACAAGACATTCTGTGTTTCTTATCACGACTCAACTAAATTCTACAAATTTATCAATAATTTTCCTTTCCATTGTTCCTCCCTTTCTTGTTTTCTCATTTTCTCGTTATTATTTTTTACTCTCCAGCAGTTATTATATAATTTATCATGACACCAGTCACGTAATCAGTACCTGCATTATTTTAACAATTTCATCTTAAAAATCATTATTCATTATTTATCACTCCATTGTCATCGATCATGAAAATCTAATCACCGCTAGCAATGACAAACAGGCTGATATCTAGAGACATAGTGTGCATCAGTGCAAATTAAAAAAAGAAAATGGAAAAGAGAAAAAATATTTACAAAAAACAGTCTAATCGCTGAGTTGTACAATCCCTGCGTAGTTTTGAGAATGTCATGGGAATTTTATTCATTATCAACGTCTACTTTTTTGCTATTGGTAGAGCACTGGGAAAATTCATGGCAGAGTCGTTAGATAAATTACCGGTAGTTGCTGGAAAATAATGAGGGAGAATTATCAAATTTTGTACAACATCATATGACGTTAAGTATTCTTTCTGTAGCTTAAAATTAAATTTCTCAAAAAAATGAGTACGAATTTTGAAAGGCAATAATAGAATCTTCTGCCTAGCCTTTCAAATCCCCGTTATCCCTATCGCCATTACAAGATAATCGGTATTGAACTTTCCATTTCAAACAAATGTATAGACTACTTCACAAAATACCAACAAGTGTCCCTGAAAATGATCTCCCGAGTCAACCTCGAATAATCAACACATTTCACTCAGTGGATCCAGCTTTCAACTGAAGTATTTCCAAATTAAATTCAGCAATTGCAGAGCTGTTTCATTCAATAATGTTCCACTCTTTCCCACACAAAGATTCCAATGCTTGAGAAATTTCCTCTGGAACTCCACATGACATCCTCAAGTGTTGCTCATTTTGCTCCAACATCACCTCATGGCACTGTGCTCCATTGCCCAGGGGTAACTATTCCGCAACAGAACGTAAATATAAAATTACAACCACAAGATAGTGAGATATTTATCGCCATAAATCAAGAACACTGTCTTTAGCAACGACGAATCTGCTGGATCCCCCTGAGGAACCATGCGAGCTGTGACTGTCATGGGACGATTCATGTGATCCATTGTGCAAATGATGATGGGAGGGATTGGACTGCGTAATCGATAATTGATTGGACGCGATTGGATGGGCAATAGCAACCGGAAGATGTTTAGCTTGAATTGATGATCGTTGATCACTGATTTGACGGATTTTATTGGTAATACCAGCTGATCCTACGTTTGTTTTACTCGAGCTGCGACTACTTGAGGCTGGTACAACGGCAGTTGAATGAACCGACTGGCCATCAGTCTTGTCATCAGGAGGTTTAGGTAATCTTCGCCTCAGCCAAGCATGCCTCAGGGCTTTAGCAGGTGTCATTCTTTGTTCTGGATCCCATTGGAGGCATTTGCGAATGAAATCGAGGAAGAGTTGATCTTCACAGCCTTTGAGAGCGTCTTTCAGGTCTTTAGAGGCTGGTGGTCCTCGTAATTTACCTCTTCTGGAGATGCCACCGTGAAGAAGGGTTGTTCCATTGGCGGTTGTGATGGCTTTACAGTACCTTGGATAACCCTTGGAGCTGAAGAATTGGCGGGATCGCTTTGCACTGTCTATCATTTTTCTTGGGGGCATTCCAAGTAGCTCGATTATACAAGCCAGCTGGTCAGCCTCGTCTTCACCGGGAAGTAGGGGAAATCCCGTCAGAAGTTCAGCGAGAATGCAGCCCAGACTCCACATATCTATTGGCATTCCGTACTTTGCGCCTAGGATCACTTCTGGTGCACGGTAGAATCTACTCTGGATGTATGTGTACACTCGTTGGTCCTCGTAACAGCTCGAACCAAAATCAATTACCTGGAAAATGAGGAAATTTAGTTTCTCCGGGTTTGGGGTGAGGTTGAAAGCCATAATCTAGATTTTGAAAAAACTTCTCGCTGGATTCACTGAAGAAACCAGCAGTGAAGGAGTATAACGGTGTACGGCTATTTTGAATTTTGGTCAGCTTTCTATCGATTTAAAAAGTCGTGGGATATTGAGATCAGTTTTTTAATGGGTTAAAGATTGATTATATATCTCCTAAAAGGAATAATTCCCGTTCCATTGAGACAGTTAAAATGTTCAAGGGCGCAGGGCTTTTAATGTTTGGGCTACCGAGTTTTTTTTAATTCTGAAAAAAGTGTACAATAACAACTACGACATTAGGTGTGTAGAAGTTTAATTTCGAAAAATCAATTTATAATTATTATTCTCCATATTAAAAAATTCGAAGCTTTGGATTAGTTTTTAAACTTGAAAAATTGCGGCGCAGGGTAACAATAAACAATTTTTTAAGAATATTTTTAGATCTTTTACGGATATAACCAATTTTCAATGCCCGAAAGGCCTTTTTCCAATAGCCCAGCGTCCTGGAGTGTTAAAAAATGATGACTGTGTAATAAAAAAACCTATAAATTTGACCCTTTCCAAAGCGCCTTTTTGAATGATAGCGGGAAATGGACCCAACGGGCGGAAATTGCAAATCAATGATTTGATGTACGTAATGGCTATATCAGCTCCTCTTTTATCAGAATAGTCAATAGCTGTCAGATCGTTAGTTACCGTGATAAATTATCTATCCGCCACCCCCTCTCCATGAGACTTACTTTTGAATCGTTCCTGCGAACGTGATTCTCTTTAATTGTTCTACAACAATTTTTATATATTTTCGCAGTCTGTAAAATTCAATGGTGACTATGATACACTTTAAGTTATTATTATTTTTTAAATACATTTTAGATCACGAATGAGAAAAAACAAACGAAATAACGTTTAAAAGGTAATCCGCTCGGGCCTTAAATTGTTTCCGCTTCGCTTCTTAAATCACTGAACTGAGAAAAAAAGTGCTAATGGATTAAAAAGGCTGTTTTGTATTCTACGAAACTCAGTCTTCATAAATGTCCGTCAAGTCTGAGAAATTTGTCATTTATTACGAGAAGAATAATTTTCTCGTGTTACGGTAATATATTACCTTAATGCCACTCCTCCCTTGCTGCTTCAGCAGTACATTCTCTGGTTTCATGTCACAATGAATAATCTTGTTCTTGTAGAGTGCATCCAAACACTGCAGTAATGAGTGAGAAAACTTCCTAACTAACTGAAGGCTAAAGCCCTGAAACTTATTTTTCTTAATGAGCTCATAGAGATTAATGCTCAACAGTTCGAACGTAATACACATGTGATTCCTGAATGTGAAAGAATCAAACATATGAATAATATTCATGGTATTGTCTTTATCCTGTTCCCTCAGATTAGCAAGAATACGTATTTCTTCTTGCGCTTGTATGTGAAATCGCCTCTCATTTCTCACCATTTTTAGAGCAATGTGTTCATGAATTTTATGATCATAAGCTTTAACAACTTGTCCAAAAGATCCTTTTCCAATAACTTTGAGAACTTCGTATCTGTACGCTACATGATCATGCGGTGTGTGGATATAACTTCCCTGATCATTATCATAATTATGATTATTTGGTAATCCAAGAATAGCCGGTCTTTTCTTGGCATTAGCGCCGATGAAATAAATCTGCGGATACGTAAATATCTCGTGGTGTTCATACGGTGTTAATTTATTCGTATAAAGTTTCATAACAATTTCAGGTGTTATTGCCATTTTTGGAATAACACGATTTGAACTATTACCCTCGGTTCTTCCATTCTTAACGAGTGGACTGTTCGTTTGACTATTTGACTGTGAATGAGGATTGTGATTTGAATTGTTGCTGTTGTGACTCGTATGCGAGCTCAAACTCAAGTTCAAACTTTCCGAATTACTCGTTAAATTTTGTAAACTATTATTTGCACTTGATCCCAAACTTGGCAGATGTGTGCTACCACTGTGGGACGAGTGGGTGAGATGTGATGGTGGTGATTCCCCAGCTTTAACCCCATAATTACCAGATTTTAGTGGTGGTAAATGATTATTTTCACTCGTTGAAATATATGATTGTGTTGAAATTGCGCTCATAGGCACGAACGGATTTGGTAGTGACAAGGGCATCTCGACTGCGCTACACATTTGTAATTTCCCGATAAATTTGTTACCTCATCTTCTTTCTTCGAATTATATTCTACAAGCAACACTTCATCTATCTCCTCTTGTTGCTAGTCATTTTGATATCATTATTAATTCCCTCATTAATTCATTATTTTCAGTTGATAAAACTCGTGAAAGAGTCATGACAATCTCCATCATGAGATCAATTCGTTATTTCACTCTTTAAATCCAGAGATCACTCGACATATCACGATTCTCAATTTTTTGTATTAATCTGAACGAAAATTCATTCGTTGAAATGCAGTAGGACTAGACAACAATTTTCTAATTTTCTTTGTTGTTTTATTCGATCATTAATTTATGAGTTACTCAAATGTGAGGATTTAATGCGAATTATATGAAATCTAATTCAGTGATTTTTAAAAAAATACTTTATCACATGTCAGTCATGTCGTACGGCTCACTATCAATTTTCTCTCTTGTACGTTTTATTTTTCTCATTCTCAAACGTCTTTTCGTTCGTCTAATTTTACAGTCTATGGTACACGAGGACAAACACATTATGAGTTCAGTCCTCTAGTATTAGAGGTTGTTGGCACTTGGCCGACGAAGTTTGATGACTCCTCCTGTTCATTCGGCACACGCGTTTATTCATCTGTATTGTTCACAAACTAAAAAAAAAAGTCTGATTAATGATCACACAAAATTTTAAAAATGGAGTTGCTCACATGAGGATCATTATTTTCTCCACTTCTCAACCAAAATCTTTCACGTCAATTAAGATTCCAAAAATGTCTTGTGCTCTGCAGTACGAAGACCAACAACTAGTCATGGAACTGTGACTAGCATTATTATTATTATTATTATTATTATTATTATTAATATTATTTTTCTTTTCATTTTCCAGAACTTCTGGATTCGTCTGCGATGTTCTGTACATAAACATCAAACTGAAAATCCTCCACAAAACCTCCATTAACAATCGAATGCGCCTTCATCTCATCGATCAACATCAACACCCAGTTTTTTTTTCACTCAAATATATCAAACTGTCTCCTGTTTTCCTGTTTTAAATGTTCATATCAAGCTTTTAAGTAAATCCTGTGGTCACTTCACGACAACTGCAGCATTTTCCCCCTTTCTCTCGGCAGAGTTTCGTTAAATATAAATAGCAAGAGAACAATACATTTTTCATTCCAAACAATGCTTTTACTATTGCTATGTGCACGTGTACATTACTGACTTGTATGTAAATATCCCCGTGTCCTTCTAGTGTGTAGAGCCTCGAGAAACAGTCAAAAAAGCAAACTTATGGAGCAACACAAATAGTCGAATAAATAATTGTTCACTTGACACTTTTCCGGAGAATAGAAACACAGGGCTCTAACACCGATGAAAGGAAGGCTCCAACAATACAAGGGACTACAAGGAGGTTCGAACACTTGTCTCTTCTGACTCATACTTGGTCGTCAAGTCGTTGAACTCAATTCAATTCGTTCCATCGACGGTACCTTCACTCAATAGTTAAAACTTGCAAAATTCTTTGGAGGAAAAAAACTCAGCTGACACACACTACCTGTGGGTAATAACCTCTTCATTATGTTCTCTGGGCGTCAATGTTCTTCTACCTTTATACTTCGTTCTTCTTTTTTTTCAACACTTCTTTACTTCGTACTTCATCTAACTGTATACATCTGACATAGGTGACGCTCAACCTCCCTTCATCGAGTATTCAATCGTGTTTGTCCATAGCTCCAGTTTCTCAATTTTACGATGCCGCAGGTTAACAGTAAAATTTGAATGATTTTTCAGCGATTTGGACATAAGGATTTAGTCACATATGTGTGTGGATGTGGATGAATAATTCACGTGAATAAATATGATTAATTCGGCGACACTAGTGAGAGTAACACCCACGCGGGCCCACGCGCACTTGCGCGATCATATCACACGTCACAATGTATATTAAGGTGGTGTTGGTAATTTTTGAGGGATTTTTACTGAACATTGGAATACTACAGAGGGGTTTGAGTCACCAAGCCGAAATCTGCTCTAGGGGTGAAGCAGTCGATTGTCATCGACAATGGCTCTTTATTTAATTTTTGAGGTACCGAACGGCCACAGTGGCGACCTCTGCCAATTGGTTTAAGTACTTTATTTCAATAGTCCAAAGCCACTGAAGTGGAAAAATAGACAGAACATATTGATTCCTTTTTGCGAATTTAAATGTCAGTGATTTTGATAAACCGAGATTATTCTGAATAAAAAAACCCTTCCGAAGTTCAATTTCTCTCGAATTTTCTAATTTTCTAATTATGCTTCACTGGCCCTAGTTAAGTGGGGAAAATTATGAGGAAGGGATATTACCAAAATTCCTTGTCATAATAAATTGTAAATCTATCGTTTCCGAAATCGACTTTCTTCGATAATAACAATCGCGAATGTTGTTAGTTAATATCCTGTTGTTCGGTTCCGAAGAGAGGGGAGTTTCCAGCTTCCATTGGTCAAGATACACCTGCTTGAAACCACTAGCCATTTCAAGGCGTTCAAAACTTTCGATTTGTTACACTGAATTTACGACTCATGCGATAAATCGGATCATGCTAATTTTGACTATTAACCAATTTTTTCCAAATACTTTGAAAACTTGAACGAGCAAAATTTTTTCGACATGTCTTTTTTGTAGAGACAACTGCGAGTATAAAAGAGTTTCCAGAGAACAATTTTATTCTCTTTTTTGCGAATCCAGTTTCGGAAGATTTTTTAATATTTATTTTCTCCTTATTCCATCATTATAAATAAATAATAACCACAGAATCACACAGCGCGCGACCGGGGATTTTTGAAAAACGGAAATAGATGACAGCAGTATGTCACCCACTCCATTGGCAGCTGTAAACAAAGACAATGGCCACCATCCACCATTTGGCTTAGAGATTGGCCGACAACAAAGGTCATCCCAAAAGCTTCGATCTCTTCCCCAGGAAATTATCAAGACAAGTGAAATTACGTTATTCGTTTGCTGTAGGTTTTGCTTAGCGATATAGAACAAGGAGCGTCTCTTCTCTCAATTTTTTTGCAAACTCTTCATTTATTTGCTGTTAAGTCGAGCTTACAGCAGGATATATCCTTTGCTATCTTCCTGTAGCGCGGTCTAACCCAACCTGAGAGTACCTACACAACTGGATGAGCATCACTGTCGTATACGTTTTATTTTGATCGCATCAAATATTGGTTGAATCCTGTAGAGTAGGGAGAAACCCACAAGCCAGCTGAGTTGCAACCTATACAATTCTCAGCTGACAGGGAAAGTGCGTCGTAGTTTATAAGTGCTTTCTTTGCGAATTTTTATTTAAAAGACATTTAACGATAATGAGCTTGACACCGAAATCATTCAAGGAAAAGAGATCATTTGGTGAGTTTAATAACCTTCTCATACGTAATGAAAAACCCTTGTCAGTTGTTGCGTCTCCAAATCCAGAGGAAAAGAGACGCACATTCAAGTTTTTGTTTCGCTTGTTAGAATTTTATCTGTTTCATATCGATGATTTCGTGTCATTTTGCGATTCTATTCTGTCGGTGATGCAATTATTTTTTTTAATAATTGAGTTCAATTCATTTATTTGTGTCGATACTGTGATTACAGCGCAAAGAGTTGCAGACGTTGAATTAATACGGGAACGGCATCCAAATAAAATTCCAATTATTGTTGAGAGATATTATGGTGAACGACAATTACCATTGTTGGATAAATCTAAGTTTTTAGTACCTGATCACCTGACCGTTGCTGAATTGATAAAAATTATAAGGTATGTAGAGGGATTAACCATTCTGGATTGTCCTGTGATTTTATTTACCGTTTTAATTTTCTTCGACTGTAAATTATTTGTTTATATCTGTCATCTTCGAACCCTCAGTTTGTAAATCAAAAATTTTTGTCAAGTATATCTGGCCCAGAAGATAATTGAGTTATTGAATTAAAAAGAAGTGAGGTCATGAGTTATTCTAGGGATTGCTAGGTCGTCTGGGTACTGACCGACGTTAAAAAACTATGGATATTGAAAAATTTTTTTTTCTTAACGTAATTGTGTTCTAGTGAATATTTTATTTAGTATTTGTTTCATGGATATTTTCACTTTCGCTGTTAACATTTAATTACCTTGTAGTTTGTTTTGGTAACAATTAGAGTCCGTTCAAGATTTGCAAAATAAAAAATACATAGATCACGTTTAAGATATAATCTATGAGGATCTTAAATCCTAGAAAAGTCATCTCAAAGGCTAAAGCATTTCAGTTATTAATTTATGAACGAATGTGGCACAACATAATAATTGTCCAGAATCTAATAATGGTCCAGAATCTAATTTGAATGACGCTGAACTCATTCTTCTCATTTTTTTTCATTTTCTGTAAAAGCTGTTTACGAAATTGTGTATAAGAACTGTTTCTTAATACTTTTTGTATAATAATCTGTTGAAAATCCTTAATTTATAGTTTTTTAACACCTTAATCATTTTAATTGACACATTTATTTGCTTGTCTGGCATAGACGGAGACTGCAACTTCACCCAACGCAAGCGTTCTTCGTGCTCGTTAACCAGAGAAGTATGGCTAGTGGTAGTATGACAATGGCGCAGTTGTATCAGCGTGAGAAGGATGAGGATGGTTTTTTGTACATGGTCTTTGCCAGTCAAGAAGTATTTGGGTGTTAGCCTCTCAGTGATTTTCAATACTGATTCTTATTAGGTAACTAAATTTCCTCTGAAAATACTTTTTTCCATTTGTATTTAAAATCCGTCGATTAACGAAGAAATGTTTAACGTTCTGAATATCTCTACAACAAATGAACAGCGAACTATTAATTGTTTCGCATTAGTTATTGATTATTAAATCGATAAATTGATATCCACTCCATGAGAAATTCTACTGTAATGGTCAACGACTTTGTAAACTCATAACATTCTCCCCTTGACTGTTTGAATCCAATTCAAGATAAGACTTTTAATTACCATATATCTTCATTTTCAGATAATCATGACAACATTATACTACGTGATACTATGGTTAAATGAAATAACAATAGAAGTTAAGCAGTAAAATCGACGTGGAATCTGAATAAAGCAAGCAACTTGACCACTTCTGAATAGAATTTTTGAAAAATTGAAAAATTTGAGAGCTTTCTTATTTGAAGAAAATACCGGTGTTAGTGAGGTTTAATAATGCAAGATACGTGTAATACCGCAGGAGCGTCATGACTGGGTATCGCTATGAGGAAGATATCGAAAATAAATAATTAGAAATTTTCCTTGCTCATTTTCAGAACCTATTCATTGGAGAAGCAAAAACACCTTGATGTAATTTGAAAACAGTTATTATTTCATCATTTGACAAAACAAGGTGAGGTTTAATGTTTTGTCTGCTTCTCGATTAATTAAAAATTAGTGCAATGAACGGAGGAAAATACACCAATTACCTGATGGCAAATGAATCACACAGATTCCGAAATTTGTATATGTTTCAAACGAAATGTTCAATTACTGAAACAGTTATTCATACAATTGTTCAATTTCTGAGTGAACGGCAGAAACTAAATAAAATAGAAGAGGTATTTTACAATTCTCATGAAGAAATAATCAATCAATTGTCCGATTAATTTCTAAGAAAAACAAATCTATTAATTATAGATTGAAGAGAAAATTCTTTCGTGAATAATATTGAATGAAATGTTTATTCCCATAAATGTTGTGAATGTTAGTTTTTTTCTTACGTAGACAGTCGACAGTTTAGAATGATAACTTAGAATTAAGTATGTACGTGTAATTAGCACATTGGAAAAGCTCTTGGGTGATTATTGAGCATTTGTATGAGCTCGAATGATGATATAAAATCACATTAAAAAATCTTTCATGATTATGCGATAAGTTCGAATAAACGTGTTTTTCATAATAAATTGAGTGTTCAGATATTTATTTTAGGCTAAACTGATGACTAAACTATAATTTAAACGCATGTTAAATATAATTTGTGGAATGACGCGTTATTTGTGGACTCCGAAGTATCGTTTCGATATTCAACAAATCAACAGTGATTACCAGATTATAGGGGAGATTCCTGACGCCTATGGAGCGGCTTCAACGGCTATTTTTCGTAGCGGTGGCGAATGAACTACGATGGGGAATGTGCCTGTCGGTAAGGCATTACCATGAAGAACATAGTTAACTGGGCTGAGAGGCTTTTGGCTTTAACTAGGCCGAGGAGCCAAAAAGAATGCGAGAAATGTAAAAATGGATTTCACAATATTCCGAGAGCCTTAGAAAAATAGTAAATTACCCCATAAATTGAATGCCATGTGCTCCGTGGTAATGTTTTACCGACAGCCACATTCACGATCGTAGCTCATGCGTCACCGCGGGGGGGCTCCGTTCGTACTTGCACAAATTTAACAATGCACAACTGAACAGGAAATTTTCAAACTGTGAGAGCACCACTGTGCAGGGATCCAACTATTGGGAGAAAAAGCTCGGCTGTACATGTGGCGCTGCTTCGGTTAAACAGCGTGGACAAGGTAGAGATTGATTCCGTGTTGACTGCAATCGGTATGAGCTAAAGTTTCCGGTTGGAACTAAGAGATCGCAGTATGTATCACATAATGAGAGAATTGGCTATCGAACAAGTATCAGCGATTCTACCGGGTGTCCACTTATTTTATTTTTCTCATTTTTATTTCATAAATATAAATTTTATTTCATACATATAAATGGGATATAAATGACGGTAAATAAGAAAATTGGAATAAATAATCTTCATTTTATTATTCTTTGCAATGATTAAAAATTAAATAATTGTGCAAATCCAAGTGCGAGACTGTCAAACGATCAATAAGAAATAGCAACGAATGAAACATGCAAAGAGTACATGCTGCAGTGGTCTGTTGCAATAACTTTAGACACAAATTATTCTAAATAAACTATTCTTTATATAATATTTACAATATTTTGATCGATATTAAAAATTTTATAAGTAAGGACAACTTTTCCCTTAGAAGATTGACTGGAAATTCGATTCATGATTAGCCATTTTCATACACAGAGTATCCTTGAGTCAATCCGTAATTGATACACGGAAAATTAATTAATAAAAAAAAATAGTGAATTGAATAGTTTGATTTTTCTTCTGTTTTTTGATGGTTAATTTCAGTTTTTTATTATGAAATTGTCCCTCCGATAATTTTGAAATCCGCTGAAAATACATAATTGAAAACCCGCAGAAAGTGTGTGATTAAAATCACTAACAATAAAAAAAAATCAATCGCAGCTAGGATCGAACCAGTGGCTCCCGTGTGTCAGCCAATCACGTGGGGCATCAGCCCGCGCACCGGTTTGAAAAGATTTAGTGTCATTTATCTTACAGCTATTTATTTATAAGAATTAACTCTCAGACAAATGACATCTCCCATTAATTTATTTCTCTTTTAAGTAGCATTTTCGCTTCGTTATGCTGAAAAGTACAAAAAAATTAAATGGAAATTTTTATTCAGAATTAATACAAAAAAACAAACGCAGCTAGGGTCTAACACGGGGGAGCCACGTGTCAGACAATCAGGTCGTCTATCAGCCAGCATGCCTGTTTGAAAAGATTTAGTGTCTTTTGTCGCATAGCTATTGATTGATTTATAAGAATTAACCCTCATGTAAATGACACCCCCCATTAATTTATTTTCTTCTCAGAAAATGTTTCTTCTGCACATTTTTTGAAAAAATCCTGGAATGAGCGCAGAATGACGACCCCAACAACTGGTCTCAGCGGCCATTTTGAATCAAAAAATTTAAATGGCACTGGGGTGTGGGGATGTGAGAATTATTTATTAACATGCGAACGACAATGTAATACCCCGATTTTTTTATTGAGCAATGTATGCACCCAAACAATTCCTTGCGCTTCATATGGAAGGTACCAGGACCGCCCCCAATTAATTCTTAACGTATATGAATATAAATATGTTTATATATCGATTACTCCCCTCCGTCACTAGACTATCACTCAAAATTAATTGATTAAAGGGTTTCATTCTCCCCTAAATAGTTTGGTCTTGAGCAATCGATTTTCAAAAAAAATTGAATTATTTGCTTGCTCACTATAAGTTCCAACTTGATTAATTTATAATAAATCGAATAATTATGTCTAAATATTGAACGCTCCTGTGATTTTAATCACACACTTTCTGCGGGTTTTCAATTATGTATTTTCAGCGGATTTCAAAATTATCGGAGGGACAATTTCATAATAAAAAACTGAAATTAACCATCAAAAAACAGAAGAAAAATCAAACTATTCAATTCACTATTTTTTTTTATTAATTAATTTTCCGTGTATCAATTACGGATTGACTCAAGGATACTCTGTGTATGAAAATGGCTAATCATGAATCGAATTTCCAGTCAATCTTCTAAGGGAAAAGTTGTCCTTACTTATAAAATTTTTAATATCGATCAAAATATTGTAAATATTATATAAAGAATAGTTTATTTAGAATAATTTGTGTCTAAAGTTATTGCAACAGACCACTGCAGCATGTACTCTTTGCATGTTTCATTCGTTGCTATTTCTTATTGATCGTTTGACAGTCTCGCACTTGGATTTGCACAATTATTTAATTTTTAATCATTGCAAAGAATAATAAAATGAAGATTATTTATTCCAATTTTCTTATTTACCGTCATTTATATCCCATTTATATGTATGAAATAAAATTTATATTTATGAAATAAAAATGAGAAAAATAAAATAAGTGGACACCCGGTAGAATCGCTGATACTTGTTCGATAGCCAATTCTCTCATTATGTGATACATACTGCGATCTCTTAGTTCCAACCGGAAACTTTAGCTCATACCGATTGCAGTCAACACGGAATCAATCTCTACCTTGTCCACGCTGTTTAACCGAAGCAGCGCCACATGTACAGCCGAGCTTTTTCTCCCAATAGTTGGATCCCTGCACAGTGGTGCTCTCACAGTTTGAAAATTTCCTGTTCAGTTGTGCATTATTAAATTTGTGCAAGTACGAACGGAGCCCCCCCGTCACCGCTACAAAATTTTGCGGTTGAATCCCCTCCATAAGCATCAGCAATCTCCCTTATAATCTCTGGTCATTACACAACATTACGTTGATGTCGTAGAGTTGAAAAGAAGCCTTTAACGTGTTTGATTGACCCCTATATCTCCAAAAATCAGTCCTGAGTCCACAAAATCTTTTGTATTATCTATTTTTAGTGACAAAATACGTATTTTTGTACAATGTTGGGCATTGTTGCAAAGGCCGTGAGAAGCCAAACCAAAGTGAGTAAGATTTATTCTATTAGAATTTAGAGTTCAATAAACATCGAACAACATCAATACATCTTTTCTCTGAAACAATTATTATAATTACGTAATATACAAATATTGTAAATGACCCTATGCACATAATTGCAGTTCAGCTCTCTGTCACGGTTGAATTCCACGTTAGTGATTGCTGAACACAACAATGAAACAGTGTCAACTGTCACTCAAGCGACATTGACTGCAGCAAAAAAAATTGGAGGTGAAGTAACAGTTCTTGTAGTGGGTACAAAGTGCGGACCAGCTGCTGAAGCACTGTGCAAAGCTAATGGGATTAGCAAAGTTCTGGTGGCTGAGGGTGAAGCTTTCAAGGGTTCATTAGCTGAGTCATTGACTCCTTTGATCCTGGCAACACAGAAACAGTTCAATTTCAGTCATATTTTAGCAGGGGCCAGTGCTTTTGGCAAAGCTTTGTTACCAAGGGTAATGAACATTTCATTTATTTCAGTATAAGGTGTTTCGTCTCTAATGAGTTGAATAACTTCAGTTTCATACAGTCGGTCGACTTTGATTATAAGCAGTATACAGTGAATTTAAATGTATGCTGACTGTATTCTTTTTTACAACCTAGATTTAAAAATATATCAATATATTACTAATGTTTCGACACAATTCAAGTCATTTTAGGGCCTTTTGATTGAATGACTCGCTTATTAAACCAATTCTCTGACTTTAAATAACAGGTAGCTGCTAAGTTGGATGTTTCCCCAGTCAGTGACATCATTGGGATCAAGTCTGCAGATACTTTTGTCCGAACAATTTACGCTGGAAATGCCATCCAGACTGTGAAGTCAAAGGACAAAGTTAAAGTGATATCGGTTCGTGGGACATCTTTCGAACCTCTTCCCCTAGAAGGTGGCAGTGTCAAAGCGGAACCAGCACCAGCTGGTGACTACAAGTCAAATGAGGTTGATTTTATTAAGCAGGAGCTGAGTAAGTCTGACAGACCCGATTTAACTTCAGCCAAAGCTGTGGTATCTGGTGGACGTGGATTAAAGTCCGGGGAGAATTTCAAATTACTCTACACTCTTGCTGATAAGCTGAATGCTGCTGTCGGTGCATCTCGTGCAGCTGTTGATGCTGGATACGTCCCCAATGACCTACAGGTCGGACAGACTGGGAAAATTGTAGCTCCTGTAAGTTTATTGATCGTAATATACTATCTGAGAAAATGATATTTGAATCATCAACAATCCAACTTTAAAATTTAGCAGTAATTTTAAGGCCCAGTGCCATTGACGTTTAATACTTGAAGAATTAGTATTTCAATACACTTTTAATTGATTGGAACTTGCTAAAAGGGAAATGAAAAAAATGCTTTAGTGGGATGCTCTTAACACGCTTCCTGCCGGGTTAAATTTTTCGTCCTGAAGTCAATATTATCTTTTTATTCTTCAGGAGCTATACATCGCTGTGGGAATCTCCGGAGCAATCCAACATCTCGCTGGAATGAAAGACTCCAAAGTCATTGTCGCTATAAATAAAGACGCAGAAGCGCCAATTTTTCAGGTTGCGGATTATGGTTTAGTTGCCGATTTGTTCAAAGCCGTTCCCGAACTAAATGAAAAATTGTAACACTCTTCCCACCCATCGATCTTCCAGCAGTGATACAATATATTTTTGTAAATAAATCATTCCTTTATTCTCTGCTAACGCGTACTGAACTCGTACTATAGCTCAACTTCGGAAATTTTAATTATCACCAGTGAAATTTATCTGAGCGCATCAGATTTTGAAAAAATCCAATGCTTCACATGTAAATAATGAACAAAATTATTGTTGATGAATTTATAATAAATCTATTTTATAACTGACCTTGTATTTTAATGTTGAGCGTGGAATTCGCCAATCCTTTATTTAACGAAATAAACATAAAACTCAGTTCAATGCCAACGAGTTCGTAAACTCGGTGGAGGACACGAGATGGAACCCCGGCATAATGAAATGAAAAAAATAGATATACAAGCAATACTGACCAGGCTGTATACCTCAACCGTGGATACGTCTGTCGGTGTTCTTGAGTCACAGTCCAACCACGAACGAAAGGGAAAGCACCACGAGAGCCGCTCAAAGTTTAAGATAGAGTAGTATGAGCGCACTGTCAACGTGGAACAATTAAACTGATTTTTTTGGCAATTGCGGTTTTTTCAACACTTCTGTACGTATTTACCTATCTAAAAAATCGAGCATTCCTTAATTATTCAGTGACATAAAAAAGTGCAGTGAAAATTCTCCCTATTTTTGAATAATTTAAAAATGACATTTTTTGCAACTTTTCGTAACCATCGACAAAATTTTAAAAATACGTATTTCAACCCAAAATTGGTTTTCAAATGTTCAAGTGGGTTAATAAAAAAGTCATTTAATGCAATGATAGACCACCTTAATATTTTTAATTCAAAAGTTCCTTTTTATTTAAATTTATTTCGCTACATTTGGAAGAAATAGTCATTTTAATTTATGTCTCCATCAAACATTTTATGTAGGATTGAATAATAGTATTATGCGTTATTGCAGTTGCGCAATCATGAAAATTTCTCTTCTATTATGTGTGATTATGACGTACTATTATCAAAGGAAAAGGGAGCATAATTTAACCGTTGCATTTGATGCTTCTACCCGCATTAGATGCAAGGTTCGATGAAAGTTTGATATTTTCTGTTGATCAAAAATATTTCTGCACACTTCTATCGAATACTCGGGTCACAATTGCCTCATTCCCTCTTTCGTCAGTCTTTACTGCGGCATGTTACAAGGACAACCGCATCTCACATACTTTCAACTGTTCTGTACAGTCTTACTTCGTGTTAACTTTATGTTGTGCCCAGAAATGAGATCACTAGTTACAAAATTCTTATTAAATAAATTCCGAAAATCCATATTTATAAATAATTTTACTTTCTTTCACTTTCCCCGCTCGAAGGGTGCAAATCTTCAAGATTTTCTCACCCTATCATAAATGCTTTGTCATTCTAATCAAACTATTTATACTTCTCACATTAAAGAATTTAATTTTGAGTTTCTTCTCAACTTATCGGTTTCATTTTTACAGATTTGGAATTTCACCTGTTCTGACTTGGACATGGAACCAGAAAAAGAAAGAAAGTCGATGCACTGCGATCCCCAACGACACAGTGGATAATCCCATGGCCACAACGAAAAGCCAAAATTAGATAATTCAATTTTTTCTGTCAATTATGCTCTACCCAATTCTCGGCTTATCGCCAATTTGGTGGCTCATTCTTTACGCAAGTCTTCTTCTCGTATTATCCCCATTCGTTCTCGTTATTGCCATTTTTCTCCCCAATTTTCCTCTTTTACTTTTAAGACGTATGTGTTACATACCGATAGAATCTATTTAATTGAATAATCTATTTTTGATGAAAGTCTCAGATCACTGTGTAAGAAATACCGCGTGTCCGTGTGGGTCAGGGTCACCATTATATCAAAACTGGTGAACGATATTGGATAATATTACCGCAGGGATATTATTACTTCCGGTTTTTCACGCGTCTGAGGAAGCTGCATTTGAACTGAAAGAAATCCAATCGATAATTATTGGAAAATAGCAAATAACAAATATACAAATCCATGTACACTTCTTTGTCCTCATAATTGCAATAAATGTTATGTATTTTCTTCATAAAAATTACTTGAGAGATGCCCTACTACCACTGTATTGAATAATCAAAAATTCAATGTTGCAAAGAGTTGTAGTTAGAGATGAGAGACGTCGTTACTCTAGTAAATATGTGCGTTGCTGATAATAACAGAATGTTACTGCGTTGAATACATTGAACAGACAAAGGTACATATCGAACAGTTTGTCTGGACTTGTACTTTCGCCAAGTGGGGCCTCAAAGTGGGAGTTGGTACTGAGTGAGGCCCCCGTATCTTCATGGTCACGTATATATACACCAGATCGGTTGGTGATTTCTGTTTATTCATCGTCCTGTGCTCCAACTGATTCATCAATTTGAGACAACTGCTAAGAAAAAAATTAATAGACAGGATGATTCGTGGACTGGTGAGTCGATCGCTTTTGATAAATATTTAAATATTTAGCGTATGTCTGAGGCGCAGAAAGGGTCATATCCGGTTTCTTGGGTTCTGTTCTAATTTTCAAACTCATGTGACGCTAGATTTGCATTGAATGTACAAACGTGGATTAATATTTTCTCTCAATTTGATGTCTAATACAGGGACAATTTATTTATTTACGCTTCAAAGAATGGGTGTGTTGAACTAAATTCAACAATTTTCTTTTAGAAAAAATCGATAAAACGTTTTTGGTTCAGTAATTTATTTCTATTTCCAAGCTTATGCTCGACTTGAAAATATTTCAAACGGTTACAATTCAAAGCGATTACCGATCGCTTTGTTTAATCGTATACGAAAACTCGAAATTTGCGATCGAAAATCATCATTCAGTATTAAATGAAAAACGACACTGTTCAGCACTCGATGAACGTAACATTATGAAAAAATGTTAAATAAGTGTGAAGTCGACGGCCTGAGTCAATACTCCATCGCACTTCTATCAAAATGTTCTATCTTTAATTTACAATCGTAGAATTGTAAAAAAGAGCGAATTTAATGCAAAAGAAATGATATCGTTATGTGATTATTGTTAAATAATAGGCATTGAAACATTTCACCTGAAACTCCTCGTGAAATTGACACATTGTCAATTATTTCACCTGGAACTGTTCGAGAAATTGACGGATTGTCAATTCATCATTAACTTTCATCATTTTTATTACCATTAATTCATGATAATGAGGAAAATACTTGAAGAAAGTATAAAAAATGTAAAATCCGACGAGGTCCAATAACTCTGAGGTCAACATTGGATTCACTCTATTCATATTTTTAAGACAGATCATTATAATGATAACATCCATAAAAAGTGCTGATTTTGATTAATGGAACATGAAAAAAAAGTCCTTGAAAATATAATTTTCCACAAGGTTTAAAAATTGGGTGATCATTTTGCTCCCCTTCCCCGAAACCTCTTCACCTTGAATAATTCAATTCACAACAATAAAATAACGCACCGCACCATAAAAACACTAACATTACACACTGCGTAATAACAATATTATGTGCCTATACCGGACGCAGAAAAATCATTAGTTCAGATGAGATGATCCGCCCCCATAGCCTTCTGCTTTGTATCGCACCGATGCTTGTGAACCTATCAATCATCATCGAGAACTATTAAATCCTAGCGATAGTGACAGTGACAGATTTCAAGTCTTCAATTTTATCCGTAGGTATGGATTTTGCTGAGTTGTCAAGCAACCTTGATAGTGCTGGGAGCTCCGCTCCTGAAGGTCCCCAAGGTATACAATGCCTTGATAACAACTGATCAGAATTTAGCACCTTCAAGAGCTATTCCAGTTATCCAACCAGTGATACACCGAACAGCGATTGGCTACTCTCCACCATTTTATTATCAGCCTGGAGCACCTGGATACGGAGCTGGATATGTTCCCAGTTATGAGCCCAACTATGAACCAGGTATTTATAATGCTGGAGGTCCAGATCAATCGGAATCATCTCCTCCGGAAGGTACTGACAACCCTGATGTTGAGACTGTTGACATCGATCAGGGCAGGAGGGAAAAGGAAGGAAAGCAGGAACCCGAGTATGATGACAGGTGCAAGGAAGTTGGCAGGAAGAGCAAGGGCCAGGTCCCATTGAACTTCTACCCAAATTTCCGATCTGTATATTATGATCCTTATGTGTATGGATTTAATGCCTATCCGGCATTCCCTACTCCCGGGAATTATTACTTGAATTATCAACCCCAAGGGTTTCCCTCGCCTGGACCGCAGGGAATGCCACCACCACCGGGCTATCAGCCTGGTTATCAACCGGGCTATCCTGGACCAGACAGGCCACAAAATCCAGAATCTAAGGATGACAAGAAAGAGGAGACCAGAGTGGAAAGCGAATCTGAAAGAGTTCCAGATGTCCCACCGCCTCCTGTTCCCGCGAGGAGAGTAGTTAGCAAAAATAATTGATTAACACTCTTTGATTATCATTTTTTTTCAGTTAAATCGGAAGGGAAGTGATAACATTGCTTGTGATACTGTGTAACTTTGATCTAACTGTGAAGATAGTAAATATAACAGAAAAATATGGTGAATTCATTAGAAAATTACTAGTGAAATGCTCTACACAAAATATTCAAAGGGGAGAAAAAAGATTCTAATCAATTCGCCAAGTTTTTCTATTATTTTTTTTGTCTGTGTGAATTACCAATGCCAAATGTTCACAGACATTTTTTTCTGAATTCAACTGTTGCAAAGGATCGAAGGAGAATTATCAGAGGGTTTTATCACTTCACTACCGAGGTACGATTTATTTCTTAGAATCAGTCCCACCGTTATATCACTAAATATTAATTCATGAATCGACCACTTGGTAGTTGATAATCGTTTTACACAAAATAAAGTAAAAGTTGTTGTCATGGTAGAAGAATGGAAAAATTAATGGACTTTTTATTTGGATTTTACCCCCCATATTTTGATGGTGTAGGATAGTCCTTGGTTCGGCTCAGGCGTGAATTTGAACTTAACGTAATTAAATCCACTTCCACCAGAGACACGTTGAATAGCTGCGATGGAATTTTTGAATGGTGTCAACTCAATGCACGTTATTGTTATTGGCTCGTCAAGGAGAACTTCAACGGCAGCGTCCAGGTCCGATTGTCCTTTCAAGCCTATTCCAATGTTGTGCTGGTAGACGAGATTATCGTCTGTTGAATTTTTACAGGCTCCAAATTGATAATAACCAGGTATATTCCTGTCCTGAAATTTTAGTTGAAGGTAAGTAAATATTCACTGAAATGTACATTAAAAAATTAACGATAGGTAATATTTAATAATAAAATACGCGTTCAGCGCATTTCTGATACGTTGAGAATATTTTTTTATTGAACGCGTTGAATGAAGATTTGAGTAGACGTAGCTCAACAATCTGACAGCTGTCAAAATTCATGCAGGAGCTTAGAACCAGGACGTGGTATAATGTTAGAAAACTGTCGAGTGCAACAAACTTCCTCGACATCCCTAATAGGAGATGAGGAATGGCCGACAGTCGGCTGACTGTCGGCCAGCATTGGCCAAATGTCGGCCCACTGTCGGCCAGCATTGGCCAAATGTCGGCCCACTGTCGGCCATTCCTCATCTCCTATTAGGGATGTGCACTAAAATCGCTCAGAAATTTTTTACAGTGTACGAGGAACATCGTCAAGTTGTAGGCTCAGACTCGAGACTCGGCCGACTGTCGGCGATGCTTCGATTCGGTCAGAGAAGTGTCACTCCACATCAGGATAAATCTACTTTGGAATACATTTTCATGTCTTACCGGAGAGGTCGAAGGAGCGTCATCTTGAGGTGCGGGGGAAGTTTCGTATAAATTTATATTCTTATCGGTTGTGGCAATTCCATAAGATCTTGCTGTGATTGATTTTCCCCTGAATTTCTCAGTGATTTCCTTTTGTCTCGCATAGTACCTGTCCATTACAGCTTTCCTTTGCGCATAATAATCTATGATACTGTCATTCACTTCCCGTTCATAAGCCTCACGCACTAAATGATAATTATCACTCGGAACTTCTCTCTCCAATCTTCTCAGCAACAAAAGATTGTCCCATGAGACCGTGAATTTTGACTCGCGGAGATTTTTTTTTTCAACATTGGGAGCTTTCACGAGAGGAGTTTTGGGACGGGGGGAAACTCCAAGGGGAAATGATAAAAAGGACAGCAACAATGTGTTGAGAAATATTTGTGATAGATACATTATCACTAAGTATTTTTCACGGGTCCTTATATCACTGAATTTTAATATTGCAGTCGCCAATGGTTCTTGAGAAAATACTGTAGACTTCTGCGATAAATTAAAGTGCAGTGAAATGCCGGGAGTTCTGCTATTGACCTCTTTATCACCTAGATTGAGCCGTCGGGTAACGAACTCTTGTGATGATAATGTAACAATACATATTGTTAGAAATTTACTCTTAAAATTTTATGAAAAAAAGGTGAAAATTTTTAATAACCGCGACAATTCATTTTTGCGCTCACATCGAAGATATAAATTAGCTTCTTTAATGAATAATGAAGATACAAAGAGAACATTACACTGGTTAATATTAAATAGCATCAATAGTAACAGTGTCGTCATCATTTTGAGTTCGATTAGCGTCGCCATTCAAGTTACTTGACAATTCCGCATCAAATTTTTGATCCATCTTCTCAATTCCATCATCCTCTGGTAGTGGATTTTCTTGTGGTGGTTTCAGCGGAAAGCCTTGGGGAAGGTAACTTGGTAAAATCGGTGGTCGGTAGCTCGGAAATATCTGAAGAAATTGTAACGTAATTTTTAGTCGTAAAACTCTCAATTTACTTCTCCTTCATTGTTTAATTTGTATAAAAAAACTACCGGCTTCAGATAAAGTCTGTAATCATATAATGGCCAAGAAAAGTAGTGCAGTGAAGACTGGAGTTGCGATGAATCAGGTCTTCCCTGAGAAATAATGCTCGTTGGGGTGAGACGGTTTGGATCCACCTAGAAATTAATTAATTATTAATTAGATTAGATTCGAAAGAAATTTTTGAGGGAATAAACCCCGCTCTAAAATGATCCTTAATTGTTTGGAAAATCAATTCTGAAAATATTAATGGAGAAGGATAACTCTAGGACTCTCTCTTTCTTTATTTTACATAATATTAACAATTATTCTAGAAATTTGTTGTCTTTTCTGGGGGATGGTTAATGTCAACTGATACCTGGCCAATATCATGAAGTAAATAATTCGGGTAGTATGCAGGTCGCAAAGATCCTTCATGGACGAATCCCAAGTTTACAAATTGTCTGGGAAGTCGAACAGCACTGCACGTCCCCACCAGGAACAGAATCTTAATCATCTTCAACCAAAAATTGGTCAGTATTTCCACTCGTTTCGCGAAACTTTGTCATGAGTACAAACACTTGGCAAACAATTGGTTCACATTCCTAATGATTTTCTTGTAGCCACAAAACTTGGAAGAGACTAAAGATGCGCAATCTCGTTACTTTTAACTCCCCATAGTAGTCGTTCCAATATGAGAAACTAATTTATTGCTCAGTGAGTGACTTCTTGCTCGCAATTTTCAGAATCTACATTTTAATCATTATTTCCCAGTAAAAGATTCTGCCAATTGATTGAGATATTTATTTGAAAACTATCGATTACATGGAAATCAACCTCTCAAATATTGAATTTATTCAGAGATGGGGAAGTCTAGCAATAACGAAAAATTGAATTATTATTTCTATGGTCTATTGTGCCATATATAACATTATTATATTGACATCTTTATGTTTAATAATCCGAAAGAAAAATTGAATTAAAACGATGAAACGTTCTGGAAAAATCTCGTAATTTAAAAATGTAAAATTTCAAATAGAAATATCTGATCAATAAGAAAAATTTTGGAGAAACTCTCACCTTAGACATCTGGAATTACAATGTAGATCACCACATGAGCCAACCCAACTGTTTTCACTAACTGAATTTTCACCCTGTTCAGTATTTATATATTCCCCCTGGGCCCAAAGTCCCCACTCATTCGCTAAATCTTTTTCTGATTTTTTTATCACTCTCTTTCTACGTTATCTCCTCATCATCTCCGCCCAGTGTCCTCTACATATATTTCATATCGGTGAAGCTGGTACTCAATACCTCGGTCGTTAATTTCTCAGTATAAAAATAATAAATGTAACTGTATTCCTGCTTCTCCTTATATGCTTATTCCACAGCATTGGCAAACTTCAACTTGCTTCATTTTCTACGTTAATTACAGACACCATCGCAGTTTTATGGATAAATGATATGATAAAAAAATGGGTGATGATACTGAAGGAAGAAATTAACAGTAAAAATTGTCCTAATAAAAAAAAACGCTAGACGGGCAACAAGGACATGCTCAGCATCATTTCATTCGGTAAATTTTTGACCAAATCTTATTATCGGGTTTGTTATATATCATTATTATTATTTATTTCACGTGTCGGACAGAGGAGGACGCTCTTTGCCAGGAGTAGGTTCCATATATTCAATAAAAGTTGAAATATCTAAATGAAACTAAAGAATAAAAACGAATAAATAAATAAATAAAATATCTAAATGAAACTAAAAAATAAAAATAAATAAATAAAGGGAAGGAAATAAATACGATGGGAAAATACAATAGAGGATGCAGCATTTAAATATGAAATACAATTAATTTAAAATTAATTTGCAAAATTTATAAGATGTCGGATGATTAATTGATCCTTCTTGATGTACTTTTTTATCGAATATAGTTTCTGTGAAACTAAAAGGGGGTTATTGCATGTCAGAGCTTCAAATAACGATCAGCCGACTAACAATAAGTTCAGTGAATTTATTCTCCAATCAATGAACAAGAGGCGAGAAAAAAAGAGCATAATTATTCATTATTATTAAGGGCCACCCCTTAGAATGATATTAATCAAGCAGTCAACATTTTAATTGGAGGGTACTGTATTAATCTAGCCTTGAGTAGAGAGCAATTCAACTCTTCTCTCAATAATTGGCAGTCAGGCGGCGTCTAGATGTCACTATAAATTGATGCACGATCGATTAAGCACATGTTCCGTACAGGATAACGCCTCGCGATATATAAAGAATCGTCATAAATTATAATTGCACGTATTTTTCATGGGAATCGGTGAAAAAGGGAGAAAAAAACGGAAAAGCCAATGCCATGGACTTGAACCAAATGCGGGCGAAGGGCGTTTGTTAAATTCTGCCTGAAGGTTGTCGCAACAGATCCTTTCAACCCCCCATTGGTCACTACTTTGAGATGAAGTGATCGAAAACTCTAGTCAAAAAAAACGTCGTTTTTTAATTTGAATTTCGGACATTTAGGGGTCCGAAACAAATATGATTGTTAATATATTTTTTTCTCAGTGAAATTTTTTCTGTCACAGATGACAATCTTCAGTCATAGTAAAGGCCTCAGTCGACTTTTTTGAACTTCAAAAAAAACAATTTTCGGCCGCAGGATTTGCTATCAATCCGCAACTGAACTAAATTCAAAAGTTCACAGAACTTTGTGTGAAATCGTTTGAGATCGTGAAGAGTGATTTCAAGCGTTGCAGGGGTACAATGCAGTTCTCTCACTGAATTAAGGCCAATGCACCCTCTGAACCCCTTTCAAATGGAGTTACCAAACAGTTTGCACATTCGTGTCTGACGATTATTTGTCTAGGGTAGCGTTTAAAGCTTCACATCACCAGGTGGACTCTACAGAGAATCCAAGTCGATGGGAGTGCATTGGCAGGTGGTGTAGGGCAAACACTAGATGTATGTAGAATTGGCCTAAAATTTTTTTCAACACGCCCCGTTGTTTTTGTTTGATTATACAGAACATTTCCCCCACCTTGTGAATGCGCCATGTCGTGCTTACTTCTAGTCAGTAGTCACTTATCCATACGATTTGGTTCAGTTACTCACTTGTGCCTCACCTTCACATGCAAATTGCACCGTCTCCAAGTATAATATCCTACCCCGGAGAAGCTCACAACCAGACTCATTAGTGTAAAAATTTTTTGCACATCGGGGTTAGCAGGATGCAGACAATCGGCAGGAGAAGATTGGAAATGCTCGGCGCTGAGGAGATCATTTATCGGGCGGAGAATCAGAGAAAAATTATGAGACTTAATGAACATGTGCTGCGAACTGACAGGTGAATAATAGAATTTTATGTTAAACATCTAAACTCATTAATGTTTTTAATTTTCTGTTGGCCACTGGAGTGGGGAAGGCTCCATCGGACGCTGCGCGAGGACCGCAGGGAAAAACTTGGTCAGGTAAGAGGGCTGCAGGGGTGAACACCAGGTCTGTTAGGGGGTAACTGATGTTTTTAGGGTCTGAAAATTTTATACGAAAGCTAAGCCGTTTGGGAAATTACTGGAAGTTCTGTAGTAATTATTCTAGTGACTAGAACTGTTCACGAAATTTTTGGGAGAATTTTTACGGTACCTTCAGGTCATTCTTTCAGAATAGTTCTCTCCGTGTAACAGTTACCCAATTTTTTCACTGAACGTTCCATATTTTTTCTGGAAATTTTTGACTTTTTCCTGAAGATTCACTAAAAAAGTGTGTCACTGTTCCGTAATTTTTACCGAATATTGTTTTAGATTACGGAACAGGGAAGAGATCTTTAAAAAAAATTTATTACCGTATCAACACCTTCGAAACACACGGGGAATGTCATTTTGCGACCAATGGCGACCAGTGATCATATTGTTCATAATTAATTCATGAATATGCCTGGTATCCTCAGATTAGTGTCGTCAAAACTGATTATGGAACGTCGATAATCCCTGAAATTCAAACAGTACCGCTCTTCCAGCTAAATCGATACCCTCTCGCCATGTTACAGTGTGTGAGAAATCGCGCTCTACATCGAGGACATCTGTCCTCCCTCATTCCTCAAACCCTCCCGATTCTCGCAAATTTGATCAAACTCCACTGGGCAAATACCCCGTAATGTTTCCACGACTGTGTTCATCAACAAGTGTTACGTGCTGTGTATTTTCATTATCAGGGGGAGTGTTAGTCACATTAGCTGAAATAAATTGTGTGAGAAAGCAAGATGGTGAATAAATTGAGACTGTCTGTCACGCGATGACAGATTGTTTCGGCTCCTATCTTCGAAAAAATGAAAGTAACAAAAAGTAATAAAAGCAAATAACACAGGAGTCCGGGAATTTTTATTAGTTTGCGTGCTCCTTGCGTTTTTGGAGATTTTTCAGAACGATCGGTGCAATCTGCGACGCCTTAAAACAGTATTATTTGTGCTTGACATAAAAAATGTCTCAGTATGCACTAAAACGTCTAAATTAACAATCACTAATTTAAAAAAAAAACGAAAAGATACATTGCAAATTGAAATTATGGAGTGCACATTCCTAAATGCATTTTTGCTCCGATGATTCCGGAGTACAATTTCATAAATGTGAAATAACGATATTTTATAGCGGACATAAAAAACAAATGAACAAATGATATAGATATTTCCACCGATCAATCTAAAATTCTCAAAATATTTCTCCATAATAAACATGGAATATCGTACGTTACGACACACGGTACGTCAAAAATTTAATTAATACGTCTAAATTCCTATTATAAAAAGGAGACCCGTGTACAGATCGATATCGATATTTCTCGAAGAAATATCTCGAAAATGCGTAAGCGTAAGACAGAAACCGAAGCGACATCTGTCGATTATATTAGTCGCACATTGGGCTGGAACAAATGAACCGGTAAAAACCATCACATTTGGCAACGTGTTTGAGTGTTTTTATCCTATTATAAAAAGGAGATAATTTATAATCGTGAAACATCATGACATCTCCACCTATTAAATATACGACCAACAGAGCCATTGATCATTTCAATGTTGCAGCTACACTCATGTAAGTATTCCTATTATTATTTTTAAAAAATGAACATATTTCAAAAATTTATTATGCATTCAATCATCATAACCTATCATTGACACGTGTTCGGAGAGTAATTTCATTTTTTTTTTCTTAGGAAAATCATCGGCTACGTCGACTGCATTGAAGGCCTGAGAGAGTTGCCAAAGTCTCCATCTAAGTGGATTTACAAGTGCATTTTAAATAACAATGATGGCAGAAGGGTTCGCATACTTTGCTCGGGGGATGATGCTCTCAAATACAAGGATGAGATCAAGATGTATCAGGTACAGGTGATTTCCATTCAAAAAGAAAAAAAGTGAAATTGTCACATATAATACCACAAGAGTGGTAGGGAACCTAGAGGGAAATACTCGATAATGTTGAAGCTCGAGTGGTATTCAGGAGATTATTTTTCCTATCCAAATTTCGGCAAAGAGAATTGTGCCATGAAATGAAGAGAGGTTTATTTGGTTAGGTTATCGTTTGTTTTTTTTATATATAGCCTACCCGCAGAATTATGAAAAAATTATCGCATATAATACCACAAGAGCTCCGAAATTATCGAATATTTCCCGATAGGTTCGTTGCAAACAAATGAACGTAAGAACGTACGTTATTTATTTGTAGGGAACCTTGAGGGAAAAAAAATATCAACGAATAAATAACATAAATGCCCAGTTCAGTTTTCTAGGTCAGTTTTCTGTTTTGGAAACAAAATGAATATCTATATGAATATCTATGCGAATATCTGTATGAATATCTATGAGAATAGATGAAAAATTTGAAATTTTACTTTTTAGATAATAAAAATCACTGGAGGGATTATTAAAGCGGCCAATCCACAGTATCGGCGATCAACGGACACTGTGAGCGACAAAGAATTTCAATTTGCACGTAGGAGCACTTTCGACATCTTTGGCACATTTAACATTACGAATGGAGCTGACAATGGAAGGTCGAAGGTCATCTCATATAAAAAATTGAGATGGAGAACGTTTGTGCTGCTCGCGGGCCAGTCCAGATCACTGGATGGCTCAAAGAGCCATTCAGAAGCATTACCACGGTAAGTGGTTCGAGTTATGGATCTGGCATGTTTTGTACAAGGGTTCATCGCATGACCATTCACGTGGTAACATACATCCCGAGAGAAGATTTGATCGAGGGAATCAAAATGACCATTAAAGGTCGAGTTGATTGTCGTGGGGATGGTTTTGTTCTGAATATTAACAGCATGGATGACATTGCAGTCCTGACTGAGGATGTAGCCCTCAATGAAGATGAGTTGGATGATGCTGTCGAAGCACCTCCTCTCATTCTCAAACGAGGGGCAGCTGAATCTGCATCTGGAGAGGCGATGGACGTCGCGAATAAGGTACTTTTTTTTATTAATGGTTATGGTTATCCAAATTTAATTACTTTTAATTTTTCACTATTCTCCCTTCAATGCAAGAGAATATTGCAATATTTTCATCTAATGTTGGCTTAGTTTCAAGCAGAATTCAGTATAATATTTTCATTAGAACATTAATAAAAAAAATTTTCTATGGAAATATAAATGAAAATGCATTGAATCATTCATTAAACAGTTATTAAGAACAGATAATCTTTTTTGTTTCAGAAACTGAAAGCTGAATAGCTTTAATGACGGGCTATTTACTCTGGAAGTTCAATTGCAAAATTGAAAATTTTTTCTATAACAAGTTCTAAACTGTTATTTTTTCACACAAAAATTGAGTTCTATAACAAGTTTAACACTGTTATTTTTTTACGCAAAAATTGAATTCTATAACAAGTTTAATACTGTTATTTTTTTACACAAAAATGAAACATTGACAAGCTTGAGCTCTTTAAGAATCTGATTTTTTACTTTTAAAGACTGCCAACTTCATAGCAGTAAGGTTAATACTCATTTAGCTTTAACAACCAAAACAGGTGGAATTATAATAATCTATTCATGAACATTAGTATTTATTCAGAATTTATTTCAATATATGGCCCTGTTTTTGAAGAAAAAGTATTACTAAACATTTGTATTTTTTATATATAACAGAGAAAACTGAAGACTAATTAATTTTATGATTAAAGTAGATAAAGCCCTCCGGAATCACAGATAAGTGATACAAAGGATGTATTCATGTTAATGTTTGTTCATAGTTCTTAACATATGTTGTAATGTCAATTATAATTGTTGGAACATTATTTTTGTTTTCATTTCAAAATCCGTCCCACTCCTGTAAATGTTTATTGAACGCAAGTGGCATAGGTTTGGAGTTAATGGTTTCATTAATAAAAATTTAAAACGCGATTTTTTTGCAGACATTCAGTTTGAACCTTCCCTACGGTTGTAAGTCGCAGGTATACACCTTAGTGCGGCAACAATGTCTCCTGCACTACTACTCACGAAAAAAAATTCGCAAGCAGCGATGTTCTTGGTTATGTGAAGGGAATAAATAATCTCAATCGCATAATTTGATGTTCACAAATAATTAGAAAATCTTTAATTATTAGATTAGATTATTATGAGACTAAGAACGCCCTCTTCCTGACTTGACTGATTGCTGTCGCTATTATAGCTAAATCTCGAATTTGCGGAAATGTTCTCGATTCTGTATACCGTATGCTGCCTCGCACTGTATAGTATATGCAATCTTAGAGCAATCGAAATATATTAAGATTTTCCCAATTGTCTTTTTCCATGAGTTTTAATTTTAACTTCGAAGATAGAATAAGAGCATTCATTTTCTAGAGTTTTCAATTCTTATGATTTGGAAAAGATGGCGCGTGCGTAGCACGCGCGGACGATCTCGTACTGCCAAAAAATTGACATCAAACGTTCTTCGTGTTCACCTGTTCACCGTTTACTCCATTGATACGCCCACATTTTGGCGTTACTAACAATACGGAAATGACATCATGAGGTACGTTTTTTTTTTCAATTTTAACAGATGAAAAAATTAATTCCCAGTCTCCGTCATTCTCCCATTGAGCAGGATTAATCTTCACCGAATGTCATTAATGGATCGAGGTCATTAACCTTCATTGAGAAAACAACAGATGAACAGAAAACAGCTGAAGTAGAGTAGTAAATGCGTCCGGGATTTAGGGTGGGGGCGGGAGGGGCAGTGGATTTATGAAATCTTTGTGATGGTTTTTTTTTTGCAGAAACTGAGAGATGTGTTATATTAATAGCGGGGTGTACTGTGCGGTGAGCAGTCGGTGGGGATTTAAACATAGTTTTGGCAAAGCAAAACGTCAAAGCACCTCGACGAGGCGTTGGACGCAGTTGTACGCGTTCTGGGAAACGATTTACATCGAGGAAATCCAATAATTTTTTTTTTCCAGAGTTCGAACTGTATGAGAAAAGGGAGAGAGATAGTTTTTTAGTTGAGTAATTCTGAAAATAGAAGTCGTAAAGTAGTCGGAGAAGCGAGTTAGTGTAGAAACTGGGAGCTAGGTGTAATTTGAATTCTGAACGATTCAAGGGAGGCAAGTTGAGGCTTATGATTTTCCGAGGCATATTCGTGCGTTCCATTTACACACATTGTTTAGCAAGGTGGTTTGGGATTTATTTTTAGAAATATCGTACGAAAAATTGTGGATAAATGAGTGTACGCTATGTATAATTGGATATTCAGGAGTGAAATGGTGAAAAGTTCCGCCGCCCTTCGATCTTCATTACATATTGTAGGAATATCTCGTCGAGGAGTCCTGATTATGATGGGAATTGCCCCAGATTTATTCCCCAGAAGATTTTTGAACAGCAAAAATTAATGTCTGACCTTCACACACATTTTGCAGGGACTTTTCAGACTTTAAAAACCATTTGAAGAAAGTGAAACTTTGTTTGAATTTAAAACATAGATTGGGATCTTTTGCCACATGTTTGCTTAGATTTCTGAACTATTTTCAATTTATTCAAATATTTTTTGGAGCTGGAAATATGGTTGCAAAAGGTGGATGAAATTCAGGGATTTGTTTTTGCTGTGTATTCAATATTACTGCGTAAACATCGCTGATTATCGAGTTGATCAGAAAAGGGAGAACAAGACAAACTTCTGGACATAATTTTCTTTATAATTTTATTGGTGTTTAACTTGAATTCAGTACAGGACACTCCAAAAAGTATCATTCTCCAACAAATGCTGGGAAGTATGGAGAAATGTGACAAGGAAAACTGGAGTCCCGAGGTCATTTCTCAGAGCAAAGTGTAAATATATCTGGAATAGTCGGCTTTCATTGCTTTCCTGCATTCGAATATCGAATAATGAATTTTATCACACGTTTAGCATTCAATTAGTCGCAGCCATTGACTGTCAAGTTTGAACATTAGTCCCTGACATTAAACCCGAACCGAATACTGACCATCAATCTCTCCTGAAAGACCCTAAGTTAGTGTTGGCTGGCTTTTTGCCCAATTGCAGTACAATTGATGTTTTTCGCATGATACCAACCCCTTGTAACCAGCCCATGATATCTGAAAACTCTAAATCAACTTCTGGCTCGAATAAAGTGTGGTCTGTACTGTCTCCTGCCACTGCGATGAAGTATGACCCTAATTAATATTAATTTTATATTACACACTAGAACAATGTCGAGGGGCAGAAATATAGATGATGCGATGAATGAAATGCTTATGGAGAAAATTAAGGGATGTTTGCCGAAGATTCAGGAGAATGCTGAGATCATCAGAACTACGTTGGCAAAATTCCACGCTCGTGCTACATCCTCTGGTAATTAATCATGAAAATATCACAGAAGCAAAACACGAGAGAATATGTAGAATGGTAGGGTACAGAGAAAGGGTGGAGGTGTAGAGAATTTCATAAAAATAATTAATATCGATGCATGTTGGACATCTTTCAACAACTGACTGAAACTAACGAAAGTTTTCATACTCTAGCCCTAACAAATGCCCTTTCGACCAGTTTCTCTCTCTCTCTACTTCCTAAAGATTTGTTCCTTATTGTATAAACATTTTGTATTCTGTATTTGTATTTTTGTATTTGTATTCTTATAAACATTTTTCTTAGAAAAACATAAAATAATTTCTGAGCATGCGATCTTGCGATATAAACTAAACTTAGTGAAAGCAATAAATTTAATTTTGGATCGGTTTAAATATTTCCAAAGAAGTTTATAGAGTACATAAATTCATAATTTTATTCAGCAGTTTGTTATTGTTTGGAAATTATTTACATAAGATCGGTGAAATTTAAATATTTTCTACTGCTGTGGATTCAGGTTGCAGTGAGACTAAATCCTCTAGATGATTAAAATCTATATACCTGTATTGTAAAACTTTATGATATTATTTTTGTAACTTGAGTTTCTTACCGTTATCATAAAAGTCTTTCGGAGGAAAGCACACTCATCTCGTTCTGTTATTTGAAAAAGACTTGACGTAAATTTGAAGAGTCGGAAACGTTGGATTATATCCAATTGATTTCGGAGATAATACATTTCCTCATTTTTTTTTTGTTATAACATTGAGGCCCTGCCAATTTTCAGAACTATGTATCAAAGGACTCAAGTTTATTTATTCCTATGTAGATATCTCCGAGGAGGAAATTTACTTCCGCAGGTTCCCATCTTTAGATATTTACAGTTTCCTATTCAGTAACATTTCCACATGTTTAAATAATTACATTGGCCATTAGTTAGTTGTTAATTAAACTGATAGATAGTGATTTATCACACAATTGACAGATCTTATTAAGCAGTACAGCAATTTTTCCCGAAACTGATAATTTTGAACGGCTAATTTTCCATAAAAAACTGGATAAATTAAAAAAAAATGAAGAACAGTTAGCGATAAACATTTAATGGATTGATATTTTTCTGTCTGGATCACCTAGATCGTAAAACTCGCGAACAAGTCTTGGGGATGCTGTGGTCCAAGGAGGCAGGGGCTGTTGAAATGTTCATCATGTTATTAGAGGTAATTAATTATTGAATAATGCGTTTCATGGAGGAAAGTCGCATCGTTTTAATTCTTATGAATCAATTTTAGACGTCAAAAGATAATGTGGCCTGTTGTAGCATCCTCGGAATTCTTCACGAATGCATATCCCCACGTTTAACGAAAGTCAAAGCCAAAGGAGCTAAGAATAAGAATTCAATGAAAGCTTTCAGCAGAGCTACCATCAATCAATTAATTTCCAGTGGTGGAACTCAAGTATTGATTAAATTATTGATGAACTCTCAATACACTGACAGCCTCATGTGCGAAGTTCTGACGCAAGAGGTGTTATGGATCTTGGGTCAAATTGCTCAGAAAGATCAGAAATTTGTGACAAAAGTAAAACTGCTCAATGCCACTAAAGTGTTTCACACCTTGCTCAAAGCTCATTATAACGATGCCAGGATGTTGCTGCCGTTACTTTTGATCTTCAAGAGTTTCTCGAAAAACAGTAATTAAATTAGTAATTAATTAAAGTTAATAATTATCATCGTTTTTTTTATGGTCCGCATATCGATTGCCTGAAAGGTTCGGGTAGTGGATTTCCTCAGGCAATTATGCATTTCCAGGGTATCTCGAGACAAGTTATGTTAAAATTTCATCTAATTAATGCCATTTACTAAATACTGTCGTGTCCCCTACCGTACCCTTCTGAAACTCATTTTTTTATTTACGTCTTTCAGCCTCAACTGTTCAGACACTTGTTAAGGAAGGGATTGCTGCCATTTTTGAAAAAACATTTGTATGCATCGGCTATACACCTCATTTGAAGTTGAAAATTCTGTTGGAGAGTTTCAAGCATTTTACAGCAAGCCGTAAGTAAATTAACTAAAGTTGTGAGACTGAAACTAGATAATCACACTCATACATGTCCAAATTAATTAGCTTTCGGCATTGACAGGGGCACACAAACGTGGCTAGCAATCGAGAGTCATTCCCGATTAGCAAAATGAAAGAATAAAAAATTTTACAGTCAAAAGATAATCTATCCGGACCTTGAATTGTTATAATCAAGTGGCACATCTATCACTCCCCGCAATCTCAATATTCTCAACGCTCCAAAGCTTACACCTCGTTATAATGGTGACTTTTTAATAAAGAGTCCTCACACCTAGCATTCCCCACAATCTCAATAGTCTCAAGGTTCCAAAGCCCACATGCCCTTGTAATTATGAATTTATAATCGTCTCAGTGGACAACTAATTGGCGAGACACAAAAATTACAAAAAAAATTCGATTGAGAGTTTCAACGATGTAATAAATTTGAAATCATCTGTTAAGGACTCTTCTGTGCCAAATTCGTCAAAGTGGGTATGGTTCATCTTCTGATGCGTATATTCGACAGATGGGACAGATACGACGGTTCATTAAGATTAAAAATAGCCAACTGCGCTCTCTCCACTCTCTACCACTTGTGTTCAATAAGTAAGTTTATTCGATCAGATGATTAAATGATAAATTTACCATTCGCTGTATCACAACATCAAATGAGTTGTCCTCTAGTGGAAAATATTCAGGGTGTGTCGCCCAGTATATTTTCCTGCCTCTGTTCCATCTCTTCTTTCCACTCAATCCATCCTCTCTTTTTTCTCGGTATTAAAACCTGAGTCTAACTACATTCGAGATGGAACTTCACCGAAATAGCCTCGAAGCTTAAAGGATATCCCAGTACATGATGCGATGAATTATTCATCACACCTTTGTCAGAGGGAATTTCTCATCCCTATTCATAAATAGCTGCAGGCATATCTCCGATGACGTTCGTCTTCGTCCCTTCTTTACATATTCTTTATCTCTCAAATAATATTTCGAATATTTTTAGAAACAGGTAGAAGAGCCATCAAAGCAAACAACGGATTGCAACTCCTATATCGATTCTGCATAAATTGTCCAGAGGACAGAGCCTACGATTTTCTACTCTCTAGAGTGTGTGGGATAATAAATCAGTGTCTTGAGAAAAAAGAACTACCTGTACCTGAAAAGTCACCGGCTAGGTATGTCATCTTAAGTGAAATGAGTACAAAAATTATTAACATTATTAGACGAAAAAGTTCAATGAAAATTACTCATAAAGTTTGGTATTTGTGGAGCAATGAGTTGTTCAGAAAAATTATCAAGCCATCTTGAATTTTATAGTCTCTTAGATGCTTTAATTGCAAAAGTTATTTTTTTAGAAATCTTTTCCATTAGTCAATTCATTGTAATTCCCTCAGAGGGTGACCTATCTTGGGCTGGGATGTATGAATGGCAAGAGATTAATAACCTTGGATAGTTAATTACTTGTGATGTGCGTATGAGAGTTAAATGAGTCGTTTCGTAATTTTTCCCCGATTAAGAAATTTTACGAAACCTCTAATACTGTTAGAGAGTTTTTCAAAATTGAGTAATAGTTCCATTAGAATTTTTAATGCAGTGCCATTTAATACTCATTTGGTTAATTCTTTAATTTGAACCCCTCAACACATCATAAAAACAATAGGGCGACTCAGTCGGTGGAAAATCATTTAATTGAGGTTCACGAAATAGTTTTTCTGTGATGTTGTTTGGAATTAGAAGAGTTTGACCTGAAAAATTCAGATAGATTTGTCTTAGTGGCAAATCTGGATGTCCTTGTTGTAGAAATAGCAATAAAATGCAGCTGATTTATTGCGAAGTGTCAATGCAAAGCTCAACGTCAACGGAATGTTTCTCAACAGGTTCAACCTACCAACCAACAACGAGGGTCATGTCAGCAACGTAGACAGCTGCAGTGACGCTGATAGCCAAGTGAATAGTGTTCATTCCCTAGGCGGAATTTGCAGTGATTTAGATTCCGGGGATGACGATGATGACTGTACCTCTGGCAATGAGACTAAAAAATTCAAAGAAATCAATGAAGTGGACGAGGGACAGTTTTTTGCTGGAGTGGTGACCTCCCAAAGAACTGCTGAAGATCTTCTCATTTACAACATTCATTTCAACGAATTGAAAAATATCCAAACTCAGATAAAATGCGAGGGTGCATCCACCGTCCCCCAGGACAAAACAGAAACGTTAAAAGGCAGACGAGACTCAGCAAAATTACTAAACCTCGAGTGTGGACTACCCCATCAGGCAAGAAAACTCAAGGCCCTTCAAATTGATGAAAAAACAGATCCCAGGACTGCCTATTGCCTAATAGCTAGCAAAATTAGAAGCATAATTCCCTTTGTCAAAGTCGCATATCCTGACATGATCAACAGTGGAGGTCGTGGCATACCAGAGCCTCTGAATGACAAAGACCGAAAGGTATGTCGTGCTAAACTTTTGACAAATGTTGATCGTAGTCTTCGTCCGACTTCCATCAGTGCTGAGACAATATTTGATCTCGATACATTAATAAACACATCTCACCCTGGAGACACTGAGAAAAAGATTCTGAAGAACGTCGATGAGCACAGAGTTGGATATTCAAATGTTGAGACAAAGAGTCTGCAGTTCGAGTCCCGGTTTGAGAGCGGCAATTTGAGAAGAGCTGTGCAGATTGGTACGAGAGAATACGATTTAATTTTATCACCGGATGTCAACAGTGGATCCAGACACCAGTGGTTTTACTTCGAAGTGTACAATATGGAAGCTAACATTCCTTATACATTTAATATCATAAACTGTGAGAAGGCAAATTCGCAGTTCAATTTCGGTATGAAACCGATTATGTTCAGTGTTATTGAGGCACAATTGGGTAGACCCGGGTGGATCAGAGTCGGAAGTGACATCTGTTACTACAGGAATTCATACAGACGACCCGGCAGGGGAAAGAATTACATGACAACTTCGTTCACTGTCAATTTTCCTCATTCATATGACGTCTGCTATCTCGCGTATCATTTTCCTTTTACCTATAGTGGATTGTTATGGCACATTTGGACGTGGATGAAGAATTCAGTCAGTGAACCAATCTACTTTAATGCTGATGTTTTATGTGACACCATCAATAAAAATGAGTGCCCTGTACTCACAATTACGTCGCCGAATTCTAGGGGATATCCGATCAATGTAAGTGCTATTTATTTTTATAAATATATTCTCGAATATATTGAAGAGACTATTCCGATGCCCTTTTTTCAAACATCTTATTGATCTTATACATTCACGATCACTTTGATGAAGTCGATAATATGAATGATTGATCTATCTCATCGAGACTTTGCTATGATGTACCCTATTTGTAAAAAAATCAGAAAGAATTTATTATCTATCCTGATTGTGAATTCTTCGTAGAGAAGAATCCCTCCGAATTCAACATGTGACGAACAAAAATGACCCGTCTAATAAATGAAATGGATAATTAGATAGGCACAAAGTGATCGACATAATTTTGACTCTCAATTTCTAAGCCTAATTACTCAAACGAATAATCTGTACTTGGTTTGGATTGCAGAACAGAAAAATAATCTTCCTGACTTCCCGAGTTCATCCAGGGGAGAGTAACGCATCTTGGGTGATGCGTGGAACCCTGGAAACTCTCCTTGACAATTCCACCTACATGAGAAGTCTCCGGAACGACTATATTTTCAAAATAGTCCCGATGCTCAACATCGACGGAGTTATCAATGGATGGTGAGGAATTACAGGTTCATATTATAAAATTTAATCATTTTAAGACATTGATATTTAATTTTATTAATCACTCATACGTAATTACTTCGTAATTTCTCTCGCACTTATCTCGCGTTCCATATTTATTGATAAAAAAAAACATGAATGGAGAAATCTTACAATACATTTCTAGTCATGGAGGGAATACGACTGGATGACAGAAACGTTGCAATATAAGGAGATGAAGAATATTCCGGTAATGTTGATTTATTTTCAACTTTCAAAATTTTCTCAAAGAACATTTCGTCTTGCACTCGTATTCCTAATTGAAGGCAGAGGTCAATTGTTTCATACAAAACTTGATCTTACGTGACATCGTATCATACTTCGTATTACACAGTTGACATTACTTTAAATGTCATAAAATAAGATGCCACACAATTTTTTTTTCCAGTAACATACTGGATCATATAAAAACACTTGTCCATAATCAAAATTATTTCTGGATAATTTTGAAGGAATGAAACCCAGAAACTGCGATTTAATTCAAATTATTTTGGCTATATCACTGGAACTATTACATTTCCTCATGAATCACTCGAGCTTGTTTCTTCCAAACGGATTTATAAAAATAGGAGAGTCGTTTGTCGAGTTTAAAAAATCTTCAAAAAATTCTATGAAATAGTCTTAGATGATAACTTGTAAATGATTAAAAAGTATATTACTTGGACGGAGGGTCTAATACTTTGCCGTTACTGCGGACTTTGATGTTATATCTGTAGGCTGGCTCGGCATCCGGTAAAATAGTACTTGCGTCTTCCTCTTGACCCTTAGAAGTATCATGACCCGTTAACGTTTCCGGCTGATCATTGACATAATCCTGATTACTGTCGTAAGGGCCAATAGTCTTTGCATCCTCTAAAGCATTATCTGGCATTTCAGTTTGCATGTCAATATTTTCATAATCAGGTGATTCAGGATGTTCAGCGATTTTTTCTTGATTTTTACGTTGGAGGGAGCGAATCTCATGGGTCTCTAGGCCCTCGAATAGTGTCTCAATGCGTGTTTGTCCACCGGGACCCTTCGTGAAAAGACTCGTTATGTTGGGAATGTCCTCAGGTCTAGTCGTTTTTTCAACTGGCAGCAGTTCGTCTTTTTTTTGAGATGATGAACTTAATGTACTCATGAGTCTGCCAACAACTGGATCCTCTGAAATTGCCGATGCCTCGGATGAAACTTCAGTATTTTCCGGTTGTTCGTGATCATCTGATTTTGGTTCAGTAATTTCGTCATTTGTGGGAGACGTGTCCAGCCTATCCGCATCATCTCGGTCAGTTTCCGGTACGGTTGTCGTTGTTGCGTAAGGCCTACGGTTTCTAGAATATTATAAGGCATATGCTACATTTTTTTTCACACAAACCAGGGAGAGGGGGGCACTCTGCACATGTGCGTGAAATATTAGAATCTCCGATTACAAAAACACTCAGTTTGTAGTTATTTTACATTTTATTGTAGTTCTGAGGAGCGCATCGTAAATCGATTTAACAATTCAATGGGCCCATTGCGTCTTCTTTTACTCCCTTTAGGACTGTTTTCGTTGTGATGAACATGATTGTCAAAGTGATGGTATTTCATGACATGAAAATATTTATTCCATAAAAGGTTGACTAAAAATATATTGAAATATATGGAGATAAACATTCAGAATAGGAATAATCTTAAATCTAGCATTGAGCAATAGAGTACCGATGAAAAAAATTACGTTTTTAAAAGAGTAATTCACTGCTATGAAATATTTAAATACAGGAATGCAATGCACGGAGAGAAAAGTGCATGAAAAGTGTCTCAAAAAAACGAAAAATGACAAATGAAAAGGGTAATAATATTGCGAAATGATCTAATTCTAATTATTGTAATTGTTATCGTATTTTTCTCTCCGTGTAAAACTCAACAGAGGAATGATATTGATATTAGTATTGTTAATTGTCTTATTCATATTCGGAGATTAATTTAATTCGTTAGGATGTGTTAGGGTGATGAAAATTGCGCACCCTGCATATCTAACGCGCTTCGTCCGTAAATAGTTGATTGACTAATTGAAACTGAAAATTAATCATAAAAATATGGTCCTAAATAATGAATCTTATCAAAGTTAATATACAATACAACTATAGTAAAAAAGTTATCGCTTTGCACATCCATCTAACCCATTTACCAACTACTTCAATTGAACTATCTATGATAAATACATGAGCTGCGCTTAATTGATAATTTACAAGCAGGCGCGCGCCTTTTTCATATACCGTCGATAAAAGGTCTCACCTCTTACCCCTGAGTTGCCGAAACTGGTATGCTCCCGTAATTGTAATAGTAGCATCTCGTTTGCTCGCATATAAAGTCTTTGACCAGTGAACAATCCTGGCTGTCCCATGCTAGTGTTGGTGCTACCATTGCAACACAAGCGTCTGAGCTACCGCTGGCATCACTGAAATAGACAAAAATAATCATGCAATTGAGATTAACTAATTATTGCGAATAAATGAGCTTGAAAAATGTCAAGAGATCTTTCTCCGTGTTCTCGACATTTGCACTTGGAGGAGCCTCTTGAACGTTTTGAAAATGTATTAACCTCTCCCGTGCCACCCTCTGGGGTTCAGTTCCTGGTGGAACATCAGCTGGTCGGTTCGCTCGTCTTGCCATATAATCAAATGTCGAATTAAATGGCAGACCTGTGCTGAGCCACAGCAGCATATCAGTTCCCAATTTATTTCCTGATATCCAGAAATCATATTTCGTGTAGCCTGCATTCTTCAGATACTGCGTCATCGTATCAGCTTTTTCCTTAGTCTCGAATGATGCCAATTGCAGGCCCAATGAACGACAGTACTGGTATGCCAGGAAGTAGTTCAATTCTGGACTGTATGGGTTCATTCTGGACACAAAGTACTGAACTCCATCCAATTGAATCGTTGTTATTCTTTGCCCTGAAATTTATCAGTATTCATTGAGAATTTTTATCATAATTTCCAGAAGGAAATTTGATAAATCAATTGTGATGAGGGACATAGTATTGTCAATTCCAATTCGCAATTATTTTGAGGTCAATGTCCTCGTGGTTAGGGAATGGGAGAAAAGACGATAGAGATATTTCGTTGGAGACCCTATTTATAATATAAAGAACGAAGATCTTGAGAATGGATTTTAACAAACTAGTTTGCTGTCGACCTTCAAGACTAGATATATTACAAAAATAAAAAACAAGTTACAGCCGTTTAACTTGATTGTTTACTACGCTCAAGAATTCAAAAACGTTATAAAGAGAAGCCGAATTATAGTGAGTTGTACTCCTGAATAACCGGTATGCAATTTTTATGCAATACTTTCGTCGACAGATTTTGCACGATTGTTAGCATCTAAAAGTACTGTCAGCGCCGAACGGTCTTTATGACCGGCAGTTATGATGGTGATAATGTGTTAAGGGGCGGTCTACTATCGAGACTTTAATCTAAACATCCTACTCGTAGGACTAGTCTTTATATTATCAGTGAAAAAATTAAGAAAATAATAACGAAGAATTTACATAAAATTTGTGTACATGCTTCAGTAACGAATCAGTTAATTTCTTCAGTTCTTAAGTAATTCTTGTTTAGTATAAATAAATCATTGTTCTTAAAATTCCGTTGAAATCAGACGATAACATTGAGAATTCAGAGAACAGTGTGACGCAAATGTCATAAAATTTATGACAGTGAGTGTTGCCATTTTTAAAGGCTTCAGACGATCGACAAATCTATTCATCTGCAAGGGGTGTAAATCAATCCAGTCTTTTCTTATTGGATAGGTTACTTCGTATTTTTTGAAAATTCCTTGCAAACAATTTATTTGAACAATTTATTTTTATTTGAAAATTTTTTGCAAACAATTTATTTGAGTATACTGTAATAAAATTGCATCATATATAATATTTTATGGTCAAATGGGAGAAAAATTATAGCAATAATTTTTCACTTATTTCAATTTGTTTGCATAGTAATCTAGAATAAAAAATTCTATTACAATAAATACGTGAATTGCAAAAAAATACAGAAAATTGATTCTATGAATCGAAATCCATCCAGGAATAAATCAATCGAAGGCTCCTCGTGTTTGAAAATTGCAGAACATATTTATAAAAGTTTAATCATCAGTAGCTTTGCATGTTCAGAAATTTAATCTGAAAACTTTCTTGGAGTTATGTAACGAACCTCCTGTGGGAATATGTTCCCCAATTTAAATTTAAATTCCTGGACTTCAATAAATAGAGGAATTTCTTTTAAACATGTTCGAAAAATATTTTTAGAATGATTTACCTTAAATTCTCTACTTTTTCTATTCAATTTCTAGACTCCAGTATTTTTCTTTTCATTGTTGAACCTTTCTTCCTCTTCTATTCATAAGAAACTATTCTAGACTAGGTGTCGCGGTATAAAGAATTCTTCTCGAATGAAATTGAAGAAAGCCCTGAATGAATGAGTCACAGTCAATAATTTTCTCTGTGCACGTTTCTTCCCGCTGCTTCCGAACATTGACGGTTACCGGATGAATGACGATGAATTGTAATATCATAATTTTCGATTTATAATCAAATGGAAAAATAATCCGCTCCACCTTTTATTCAAAAGCTCGTACAGAATTTAAATTCTGGCTATCTGATTCTGATGGCGTGTGATACGCCACAAAAATTAATGTTCGGTGGAGATGTGCTATAATCGCATACATAGGAATTCATTGGGACAATGAACTGAGTCTATCTAACACTTAGCACTGACGAAACCGATACCCAACGATACCCATCAACATGAATTCCGTATAATTCTTTTCTTCTTGGTTTACATATGACTGAATAAAACGAAGGATTTTTCAAAGGGGAATGGAGTAATAAAAACGGAAAGAGGGAGATCAGATGAAGATAATCGGTTATTGTAAACTCCCTCCGAGACAGTCTACAGTGTGGGGCCGACAGTCTACAGGTATGAAACAGGTGGTAATAACCCCAAGGCCTTGAGACGCGCTTCTGCGAGTCTGCACGTAATGTAAGATGCAACCGATTGTTCACTATCAACAAGTCATTATACATGACTAGACTAATTTACCGCAGGGTCAATGATCGTTATTTGAACTATTTTTCTCAGCCGCATATCAATTTACGACTGCCCCATTCAATAATAGTTTTAATATTTTATGAATGCGGGGTAGTTGACGCGAGTAATTCACGCGAATCATCGAACGAATCATCGAGCGAATCATCGAGCGAATGATTTTTTATATCGATAGAAATTCCCATAGGGCAGGATCGTGAAAATATAATTAATCAAATAATGTACAAACCTGCAACAAGACACGTTGTAACAAAAAGTACCAGAGCAATCTTCATGGTCTGATTTTTTATTGAAAAATCTTAAACTTAATGAGTAATTCTTGAACAAAAACTTGAAGTAAAAACTGTTAGAGAATTTGAAATAAATGCCGGATGTTAGAGTTTAGGGTCGCGTTCTCGAACTGGCCTCGCGTACCATCGTGAGCTCCCTTAAGAATCCTCTGGCGAGACGTCGGGGGAGAGTACGTTGGGAGGGGGAACTTAGTTGAAGATGATTCACTTGATTAATACCTTTGGGGGAGTCACGGTCAAAAAGATGGCCCGATCAGATGTTTGTCGACGGTCAAAAAAACCCTTCGAAAAAAATGGAAATATTGAAATTTATGGTTATTCTTTTAAACAATAAAATCAATTTGGATAAATTGATTCGCCCTGATATGTCGGCGTGTATGAACACTAGTTATCATCATTCACGTCTACATTCGCGTGTTACATGCGGTGAATGTTATATTCGTTGAAGATTCACAGGTCTAACGAACACGCAAACTATAACAGCATAAACTCAAGTCAAGACCGACCCATCTCTTGTCGGTTATTATACAGCCGCTGGAAAGAATAAATAAAAAAAAACTGAGGAAAGTGAAATTTTATGGCTTCTCGTATGTACAGGATAGCGAAACGCAGGTGCAACCAGGATAAGAGGAATTTACTGAAATAATATTTCAGCGTCTCAATTGAAGAGTAGAAAAAAATTGAGCTGAACCACATCAAATCCCTCATTTATGCTCATTCCTGATCAAACCGATTTATTAATGAAATTATTAGACGGTAATCATTTGGGTTAAGTTCATCCATTTTACTTTCTGTGATAAGGATGACGTTCGGTATAACTGCACAACAAGTTTGATTTTCCTGTCGACATGGTGAGAGAAAAGTAGCTCATTTCATCCTTCGAATTGTTGTTTTTGGCGTCCCTCGGAATTACATAATCCACTTCCCTCTTTCCATCCTCCGGCGAAGTAAGGATGAAATGTTACTTGGCGTTCGCCGTGGCAAATCGTGTATTATGCACCAAAGGCGAAAAGTCACGTTTTCATCGTCTAAAATGGACATGTTATTTTTTAAAATGTCTACAGAGAAAAATTTGTATTTTGTTTTCTAATGAGTGAAATAAATGTGAGTGCATTCCACCCCGAAGCACAAAGTACTCACTTTCGGTTCGTTTGGCGGGCAGCAAAGTACGAGCTTTGAGTGTGAGAACACTAGTATTTTTCTAACGCATAGTAAAATAGAGGATCTTTGCACACATACAGAATTATCGATACACGGAGGGAAAAATTATTTAAAAATGATGTACCTGTTCCGTAATCTGCCAGTTAAAACAATACTCAGTAAAATTATAGAATAGTTACTTACTTTTTCGGTGAACTTTCAGGAAAAAGTCCAGAACGTTCAAGATGAAGTATAGAACATTCAGTGAAAAAATGCGTAAAACTTTCATTATTTTTATTGAACATTGTTTTGACTGGAGGAAACGAGTGGAAAACGTTACTTTGCGTCTGTCGAGCCAGAACATCGGTCGCTCATCGGTTCGCCGTTGATCAAAAATAGAAATATCCGGTTTACCATCCCAGGTTGCTCTAAAATTTCGAATAAAGGGGGTCGAATCATCTCTTCGAATATCTATTAATTTTTTTCGTTGTACTAATATCCAAGTTCCATAATTTATTTGCATTTATTCTCCCTAATTCACAATGTTCTCCACACATTCGTGAATTATCTATCCATCCATTAAATCTGATATTCATTGATGATACTTAATTGAGGCGATTTATCACTGAATAAAATTCAATAAAAAAACATCGGAATGATCTTTTAGAGCAAATAACGAGGTACACTTTCAACATGATACTTTATATAATATCCGACCTAATACAGTGTGAAGACCAGTTTCCATGTACATGTTTATTGATAAACGCTTGGAATGTATCACTACAGAGTTAAAGATGAATCGAACCGTGAATGCCTCCTGGGTACATTGGATTTCTCGTGTCTCATGGGAATGTTCGTACGTGAAATACTAGGATCGATAAGGGAAAGAGATCAGAGAGGAAGAAAGAGAGAGAGAAGATACATGACATTACAGCTCTTTGCATGTGCATAGGACTTCTGCATTGGGCTGATGTAGATACTCGTTTCAGTTGACCTCTAAAGTCTTCCCTGTAGCCTCTAATGTTTACGTCTCCTAGGGCATCGATGACGAACTAATTTTTTTTCCATGGATGGATATAAAAAATATTTGACAAGTAGATCCACCCAAAATGCATAATTTGGAGACCATAAATAAGATAATCTCTTCAACATGCTGGTTCGTCTGAGTCTTGTAAGCAGTTCTATCCAGAATTTAGTTAACAAATTTGATGATTGAGCCCGCAGTTCGTTACCTGCATACCGTTTTGTCTCACTGTATGGAAGGAAAAGTCAAAATAAAACAAAATTCACTAAAATTATAGAACAATTACTCACTTTTTCAGTGAAATTTCAGGAAAAAGTCCAAAACGTATAGTACCTTCAGTGAAAAAATGCATCATTTTTACTGAATATTGTTTTGATTGGCAAATTATGGAAAGGCACGTAATTTTTTAAATAATTTTTCTTTTCGTATGCACATGCAAAATTCTGAGGGGATTATTCACTATTGAATATAGTGAAACAATGTATACAGATTTCAAATATTGTTTGCTTCGACTTCACGAGCTCTGAGTAATGCTAAGTGCTCGGGAAGCTTAATACTTTGAAAATAACTGCTTCGCTCCACTTTAAATTTATGTAAACAACATATAATTCAGCAGCGAAGTGGTGAACTGGTTCAACTCACTTTGGACTATCGGCTCGTTTTTAAGGAGTACCGTGGAACTTGAGGGAAAAAGCAATTTCTTTATAATATGTTTTCGGAATATATTTACTTGAATTAATTAAAAGATTACAGGACTCAACGAAAATCTCTAATGACTCGGGGCTTTTAGGGGATCATCATCACTGCGTATATAACTCCATATTTTAAGTTGGATAAACTATAGGTGAATGCATTTTACACATCGGGTGAGATTCGCGAAGATTATGCGTAAAAATCCCATAGTAATTGCACCAAGTCAACGTGGTATTTTCTCTTACTAAAAAAAAATTCTCTAATTTCGCTGATTCCTCTGGCATTACGTCTGCTGTAGGTAGTGTCAGCTACGTCATTTACTAGCTATGGAAATACGGCTCATTAGACTGGGGAGGGCTATCGCTCCTGGTCGCTGGTTCGTCGCGCACGACGTTACCTCTTAGCCCTTGGGGCATTGTCGGGGACAGAATAAAAATTCAGGTGGAAAGAACAAAAATAGATTAAATGGGAGGGCCCTCGAGGGTACAAAGGACTTGTTGCGTGTTGTTCCGTGGGAGCTAGTCATTTTGAATTAAGGGAGTAGCCAATACACGAGTGATTTTCCTACATCGCTCTTGAAATTAAAATACATCGATCTAAATAAATTATTGTAGAATGTTGGACAAAGTCAGGTAAAAGTCGAAGGGTCGAGGTGCAGTTGTAGGTACTACGGCATAGGTCTTCGCGTTGATGATAATGGACTATTCTAGATGACGGACTGAGTTAATACAAATGTCAGAAATAATTGTGATATCCGCGGGGATTCGACTCCACGAGGTGAAGCACTAAACAAAGATAAACTATCAGTAGACAAACAAATTAATATAGAAAGCTGAATCTGACTTGTCAACATCGATATTTCCTTTCCCATCGGTCATCTGAGTAGGACCAACTCGAAAAATTAATTAGACGTTCTGTACACGTCATAATAGTGACATTATGCGTCTATTTCCCATTATTTATATCCAGTTATTTGAGTTTTAATTAATTTGACTTTTTGCGATAATTATTTATAATAATTTCCGCTATTCAAATAACCCTATTCACAAATGAAGTCATTATGATCTGAACCATCTACAGATGCACGCCCTGTAACCGCTCTTTCTGCAACCGCACTGCGGTCCAACATAGTCTTCACCTTCGATGTTATATATTCACTTTCCATTGAAAGCGCAAAGTCGTTTTTATAGGATTTTCACCGCAACCGACTTACACACTACCTCCGTTGGGAGACTGCCCGACCCATAACCGGGAAACCCAGATTTGAATCCTGAAACCGCCCCCTCGTTCAGAATTAAAAAATATGATGGTCAGAATGTTGAATAAAAATTATTCATCCTCGACTCGAGTTAATGGGCGAAGTTACATAGCCCAGAATAGAAGAAAAACGAGACCATATTGAAAAGGGTAACACCGGGATTCGTTATAACCGGTTGGCCTTCGAATTCCTTGTAAATGAAATTTACGAGGTCCCAGAATCCAGGTATTAATTGAGTAATCAATACCACTATTCTTTTTCCCCTATCTAAGTCTGCTTCTAGACTACTGATTTTTAATTATAACATCCTTTATAGGATGATAACATTCATGTAATTTACTCTCTCAGATTGAAAAAACCATTACTCAAACCAATGCCTTGATCTTCAGAAGAAGTTGAAAGAATTTTAAAAATCTATCAACATTGTTGAGTTGGTATTTTTTCAAATCAATTTCTATCATAATTGTTTTCAAAAATCAGTTTATTTTTGTTCTTTTCACTTTGCATCTTCCCTATTTATTTTACCCTTTAGCAAAATGAAAGTAAATATAAAAAAGTGAGGGGGAGAGAGGAAAAAAAAAGGATGGAAGCTTCACGCCGGCGGTCAATAAGAAGAGCCCATGGGAATGCCATAGACGAGTGCAGCAGAGTGGTTGAGAAGAAAAAGGGGGAAGACAGGGGGGTGAGGAGGGAGGAGGGGGGAGGGATACCACAGCATTCAACGTTCATCTGTAAGTTTATACATGAACATCTCGAGGTCTATTTCAGTCCATGCCATGCTGGGATGGTTAGGCAAGGGGAAAGGGGTGGTCAGGAGGAATCACCATGTACAGAACCGATCTTCTCTTCGCTCGTTCTCGAATCTCTAGTTCGCGAACCGTCACGGACACGCAGGGACAAGAAAATACCGACCACAAGGGTTTCTAAGGACCTTCGGAATTGGTTGTTCTTTTTCTCTTTAATTTATTTTTAGAATATTTTTAGAATTATATGCCGCTAAGATCTTGGGACTCATGCTGACTGAATATTAATTAAACGGTTCCTCAGGCGATGATGATTTTTTAAACGGCAAGAAAATAAGTGGCCAACCACCAGGTCGGCAACTGCAGGTATTCCACTTAGCTGGACATTAATGCTTGCATCGCCAGCAATAAATTGGTGATCTCCTGGCCGGCTACCATTTGATTGTTTCTGTTAATAACGATATCAACACCTTCAGTTACCAAAGTAGTTGTTGAAAAGAACAGAAGCTCATTAAGAAATCTTAACATCTCAAGAACGCAGAATTGCAGGATTTAGATATTTTGAAGGTACTCCAAAAAATGACGTAAAGATTGATAAACAATTTTTGTTACAAGAAAAGTAACAGCATGACATTCAGGTTCTGATCCTCATGATGGTCCCAAGTTGAAATCCTGGCCGGGCCGAACTCCCCACTATCACATTCATTTAATCACAATTTTTTAAATAATATTCTGCAAAAAAAAATTTTTTCTTTTTAGAATATCAGATAATTTAAATAATGAGATTACAGGAGTCAAATGAGACGCTGGCGATATAGTCATTATATCAGGTGTTACTCTTATTCGTTTCTCCTGATCATTCCCTCCGGCTTCTCCGTTCGACCTTCGGGATCGTTCCAATGGGCTGTCCCATTCGATCTTTGTGTTCACTCCATTTGTCTCGTGCCTTGGAACCTTGCAGTCTGCCCATTTGATCCTCCTGTTTAATCCACTGGTTTCTTCCGTTTCAACCGTAGGATCACTCCTTCAATCCACTAGTCTCTCCCTCATTCTACTTTTTATGCACACTACACCAATCTCCCCGGTTTGAACCTTGTGATTACTCACTGTTATGCACTGTTCGTCTCATCTACTCAATCCCCACGATAATTCCGATCATCCTCTCCGCTTGACCCTTGCGTTCACTTCACTCGTCTCAGTCAACTTCACTTGCCCGATTTAATAGTTCTGAGTCGAGGTAGCCATTCCCACGAGGAGTATCAAGAATCCACCTTCGAGATTATATGTTCTTCACTCTGGATTGGTTACCCTCCACGATTCGCCGATTGGTCATCTTCGCGGGAAAATGCCGCCTTTGTTATTCTGCACGAGATACGGTGCCAGGTTCACTCTGCAGTGTCCAGCCGCGTTTAGGGAGTTTCCGGCAACGTCGCGTCCTGAGTACTCCCTTAGGGTGAAACAATTAGGGTGGCTCTCGGAAATAATTTTTTCAAAGCTATTTTCTTAATTATATTATTCTAAAGCCCCTAGAGCTTTTCATACGCTTAATTAATTCAGTCTCTAATTACTTATGGAGATTAATGATTAATTAAAGTGATTATTAAGATTTCTAGACAATTAACTATCTAGAAAATAATTATTTAATTTGGCCTTTACGTGATGGCCAGTGTCACAAATTTCGTGAAAAATAAAATGACAATAATTAACTAATCTAGACGCTGAATTACTAAAAATACATTAAGACCCGAATTATTATTATCAATTAAGATCCTCAATTAATCAGTCCGACAGCCTCACAGAGTGACCACTCTAGCCTTAATTTACGAATAGATATTTCTGCTCCAGGTACTCCTATTGTCAATTGAAAAATATCCAGTCTCTTGACTCGATTATATTTCCTTCCAACCACGAGATAAGACTGAATAATGCTATCCTGTGGCTATTCTTCATGTGTCATTTTTTCCTCATTGCTTTTTATACTTGAAGATTCATACCGAACAAAGCCACAGCATCATGATAATCTTTCCTTTGTAGATGCTACACCTATGCTGGATGGCAAAAGTTAGCGGTCAAGGCTCCTGCCTGGTGTCATTGACATCGTTGATGACTATTACTTACCGTTGGAAATAATCCACTGGTCATTAATTGAATTGACGTAAGACTCGTTCTTCAGTAGAAAGCATTGGATGGAGAATTACGTTTGCCAAGTGCTATCAGTTGATCTTGATTACCCCATTGAGATATGTGGAGGGAGAAAAATACATATAAAGAATAATAATAATAATAATAATAATAATAATAATAATAATAATAATAATAAATGATGAACAAAAGAAAGGTGAATCCTTGGTCCCTGGAGAGTCAGGGTAGGATTGAGATGAACGGTCGAGCATTGGCTCGGTCATCATAGTAATTTTAGACTTCCGAGCTGTATCAATTTTCCACTCTGGTCATATTGCTCCAATCTTCGCAATGTCAGAGTTTATGATTGGCATTCGATTGGGAGAATTACGTCGGTAGAGGTGGGAGGGGGGAGGGAGGGGGAATTTCTCTTTCTGATTCTACAATTGTACACAAACTCGTGGATTCGCCAATTAAACGAATATTACCGCACAGGTGATTTTTTTTCCTAGACATATTAAATCAGTACTATGTCATGAGGAGAGTAGAATATTTTATTACTATGCATGTCACAAGCGCATCGCTTCCTTCGTGGCGGACTTCCGGTGGCCGGAAACGTCCTTCTAACTGCGTCGGAATCCTTAAATGATGAGTCAACGATCCGTAGCGTTTGTATAGTATTAATGCGATGATGACAAGTGGTTAAAGTTCAGTGAGATAATTTTGGTGATTAAGGGGAACTAGAGAAGGTGCTATTGTGGATCTTTGGATTAATCCCCGGGTATAAATATTTTTTTATCTTCTATGAGTTATTTTGGGCAGCCTATGTGCATGTTTTGAATAGTGATTTCTTCTGGAAGATTAGATCGGTCGGAGGGGGTGGGTTTCTAATTATTAATGTCAAGTGTGTCGTGAGGTGGGATACCTGTCGAGTACCTATCTCTCGAATCAGGTCCATGAGACAATCCATATCTCTTTTCGTGGCGCTTTTAACAGATTATAGTATCCAAGGGTTTGATAGAAATAGGGATTATGACAGTAATTTACCCCAAAAACGAGGGACGCATCGGTCATTTGAAAGAAAAACTGATGAAAAGACGTGGAATCACTGACAATTTTTGTTTATCACGGAAATTTCACTCAGACTTTTTTTACGTATAAAAACATCGACTTGCGGCAGGAAATGGACGATAAATACTAGAAATAAAATCTGAGGGAAAAGAATCAATAGTAATGTTCAGGAATGTTGTAAAATGGAAGAAGACCGCAGCATAAGGGAGCTGTTCTTTTTATTAACCCTATAATGGTTTCCCTTAGCTGAAGTCAAAGGCAACTATTCCATTACTTCTATAATCACTGAAATACCGATTGGAATGTATTTCCTGACGTCGGATATTACACTCCCAGGATTTCATGATAAATTATCATCAATAATTTATACTAATGAAAAAACATATCATTTTTCACGGTTTGACAAGTGTTTAGCGAGATTAACTCAGTTGTGATGAAAAGGGCGAATCGTATCGGCTGTTTGCGAACAATTGTTCATTAAAATGTTTGCCCCACACACACATATCTACGTATTCACGTAGACCACTTACAGAGAGAAATATTAGATTTTCAGGGTCGTTGTAATAATAGCGTGCTATGAGCAAAAAAGTGAATAAAAAAAAACAGCATAAAATAAATTTATTCGTGATGTTTTTACGAGGATCAAATTCCCAACAGAGTGATTACCCGAGGGATATTCTGTCGTAAAATATATAATACGATTTTTTGTGACGAGTTACTGCCGATTTTTCTTATTTTTCATATTTTTTTCGAAATTTCTAAGGAACCGTAGATCTGATGGACGCGAAAGGACATATTGTATTTAGGTTTTATCATTATTCAATTTCAAAAGCGAGAAAACTTGAAAACGGTATATTTTCTCGGTCAATGTTATCAATCGTCTGATAAAAAATTTGTAAAAAACTTGAAAAATGCATATTAGGTAAAGTTTATACTAGAAAATTTCGACTAAAAAAATGTTGATCCACTGTGCCACACTAGAAACTTCTAAGTCTTTTTTTCACACCGTAAATTGACGATTGTCAATGCCTGTTGATGCTTGCACATGAAACCTTTTGTAAACAAGGTAATACCTACATCATTACGTAGACACATGTGTCGGAGACCGCCCTCAAGCGTTTCCAATAATTAATTCACCAATTTTTCAACATAAATTAAATATAGCCTCTTGAATAGCCGTAGAATTCAGGCCAGTTATATTTAATGCTTGAACCTCACTTTTTACGACTCAACTTGAATTTCCTCTTTTTCGTTACCATGAAAGAGGGTAAAAAAAGGGCACATTTCATGGCGCATGCCATCGGTTGCAGTACAACGAACCTTGAAGATATTTTCCTCTCACAAACTCATCGGTTAAGTTGGCTATGTACATGTTACTCTCAACTAAGGATTTAAAATGGTTTTCTATTTTTATACAGTAACCGGTATGGACTTACTAACGAGGACCTTAACCGTCGTTGGAGCAACCCCAACCGTGTGCTACACCCTGTAATATACCACACAAAGGGTCTTATGGAGTACTGCGTCAGGGTGTTACTGAGGCCACCTCACGTTTTCGTGGATTACCATGGGCACTCGAGAAGGAAAAACGTATTTCTCTTTGGTTGCTCAAGGTCAGGATCGTGGAGTGCAGCTGATCGTGCACTCTCTACTGCCGATCAACCTGTTCAATATCTGGTAAATATTCTGCAAATTATTATCAGCGAGAGGAGTAGAAATTATTTATTCGTCTATTTTCCGTACTCATTATGCCAATTACTGTACTTGCTTAAGAATTGCTCTATGTGCAAAAGACTGGCCAAAGAAGTGATATCCCTTTTTTTTTATTACCACAAGATGCTTCCACGACTCATGCAGAAAACATCGGCTGCCTTTGCTCTGCCGTTGTGTTCATTCAAGGTCGAAAGGAACAAGGAATCCACGGCCAGGGTCGCCATATGGCGCCAACTCGGCGTTACAAGGTGAGGGGCCTTGATATTCTACTGGGTATCTCTAATTCCGAGCGAACTCAAGATTATTATTTATAATTCACTCGAACATGTTCCCTAATTTCTTAAAGATAGTTTATCATGGGTTTGATTATCACAGGAGTTACACTATGGAGAGCAGCTTCTGTGGGTGCGATCAGGGGGTACTTGCGGGTTTGCATCTTGACACTGTTCATCTGAAGAATGTGGGGAAGGATTTTTGTGCAGCACTCGCGAAGTTGAAGGATAATGATGAGAATTGGACGATGGATGAGTGAGTATTGGGTTCTTGTTTGCTCTTATGGTTCATGGGGTGCGATGGTTGATTTTTTTTAATAAAAAGGATGAGCGGGACAATTAAGGACATTTTTTTGGATACATATCGAAAATGATGCGATATTCCGCAGAGATTACGCTTTAGTTTCGTTTCGCACTCCTTCTCATCGAGAATATTATTATAGAACCGAAATTGGTTGGACGGAATTTTTTATTTTATGATAATTCCATCCAGGTTTCGTGAATGTCTCTAAAAATATTTCATTAGTATTATTTCACATCATTGTTAGGAACTCTGAGGATTTTGAGGTGATATCACACTCTTGCTGTCCCCTTAATTGCATAATGGAGAAACGTAAACGCCCAAAGTGCATTCAGGATAAAAACGCAATTCAGCACACATTCAGGGGTTGGTAAAACTAAGAATTGGTCACGCGCATTGATAACGCTTCAATTTAACCCTATTAACTATTAATTGTTTGATAAACTGGCAGCTTCGTAATCCCAGCAAAACGTTACAAAATTAACGTCGAGTCCTTATTCATTTTTATTAATTGTAACCGTACTTAATTTTTTGTATTTTTACAGTATAATTATGAGTGACGAAACTACACTGGAAGAGAGGGATTCAGATACAGAAACATCATTGAGCGAAGAATCAGAGGATTCAACTTCTGATATTGATTAATGAAAACTGCTTCTAATCGCAGAATGCCATCAGTATTCTTCTGAACAATAAAAGCCACATGATCTCGATTATTGTAATAAAAAGATTGCTAGTAAATCGCGGAGAAAAATGGACACTTTGAAATCATTGATGTCTCCTCAACAAATCATGACAATGCTGCTGTGAATTTCTAAAATCTACCCATGATTCATAATGAACTTAATTGTCAAATGGATTCCCTCAGCGTTAAATTCTCGGATACATTAGGTCGTTGGTTGGATATTGAGGGGGGTACACGGTAAGAACACTAATTTTCCTCAATTTCTCATGTACCCGAAATTTTTTTTCTAATTAAGGTATTCATGGCGTCATAAGGGAGAATAAACAATACTTTCATTCAGAACCAAAAAATTAAAATTATTATTCTTTTGTAAATAGAATCCTTAATGTATGAAAAATCACGTATGAAATCTTAGACAGTCTAGGAGAATCTCAGCCGCAGTGATAATTTAAGAAAAATACTGAAATTACAATCGTCTCATTTAAAGTCATTCGTAAGCGAGAATTTTCAAAATTATTTCTGCTGCTACAACTCTCCTAAGTTACCTCAGATTTTGTGAGTCGTTTTCAAGAACTTGAAAAAACGCATTTACAAAAAATGACCACTTTCTTTACCTTTTTCGATTTTCCCTCATTACGTCATGAATACCTTAACGAAATGCACTGCTTATTAACGAAAATTAGGCTCACTTGAATCTATTCTTCTCTCCGTGTGACAGGAAACTCTAGAAGCACTAGATATTTTTTTTTTCCGGCTTGAATGTGTCCTTGAGTGAATAAGTTTCATGTGAAGTCCTAATAATGGTATTCCCCTCACTCCGACACTGAGGGGTAAATTGAAAAGGGAGAGTGAGTAGGGGGTAGGGAGAATCGCATTATCGTGAGGGTTTTTTTGAGAAAGGACAAGCTCAAAGGAGAAGAGATGACAAATAATGGGACAAAAACCAAAGATAACTTCACCGTACATACGTCGCGAGCAATTACCGCGTGCAGAAATCTCCAGACACTTCGATTAATTATCTTTCAATGAGTCATTACCAACTAATGAGCAATACTTGGTACGATTAAAAAATATATATTCTTTATTTGGGTCCTAGTCTTGACAAAACAGGAATAAAAAAATATGCAAGGTCCCTGTTATTAGCTATGAAAAATCTATTTGCTCGAGTGCATTTTGCTCTAACACTGATTCATTACTGAACCTCGATCTTGCATTATCTCTCTAATTCACCGCAGCATCTTCAGAGATATTAATCACAATAAACGGTCTTTTGTACGGCAATCATCTCATCTACTTCACTGAGAATACAGCTCTACTATAACAAAGTGACTATTGAATTTACATTAAAAACTTGTACTGCTTACACTGTTCATTAACAACAATCTTTAGTTGCTCATACGTTAACCATAAAACAATATTCCAGGAAACAAGACGTGAAAAGCTGGGAATGAAACCTTTGTAAAATGCTAAAAATCCTTCCTGCGTTAGCATTTTCATTGCTGCATCCATGGCGCCTCTGTATTCACCAGGACCGCTGTTCATGTATCGTGTCTTTACAACATCCACAGGACTAGCAACGATCGTTGTACAAAGGCCAGCACCAGTAGCTGCTGTAAAGTGACACATTATTCCATCCGGCATAATTTCATGATGCAGAATGCTTTCCTTCAAAATATCATAACACACGATCTCGGCAACATTAACAATTGCGTTTCGTGCTACGTTTGGAATTGTTCCTCTCCAGAGTCCTGGAACTCCTTCGCTCGTTGCAATGCTTTTGTACGCTTGTATTGTTGAGACGTATCGTGCCGTGGGTTTGCCACGATTTCCTGCCTGCATCCGGACCTTGACGACGTCAGTAGGCTGGGCAACCAGTACAGCCAAACCTCCAGTCGTTATTCCAGCTGCCACACAAATTCCAAAATTTAAGGAATTGTTCGTGGGACTGTCACCGTGAAGAAGACTGCCGTAGAAGGATTTCACACTGTCGTAGAGACCTATGCGCACACTGGCGAAACACATTTGACGTTGAAGACCTGCTGACAGTCCTCCGTACAGACTTCTGCAAAAAAAAAATTACGAAATAATTTAACTATTTGCAATATTTAATTTACAATAAAATCTGCTGAGTGAAATGATTTTTTTATTATTTCTCGTGAATGAGTTTGCCAACCGACAAGTTTATTGTTGTGACAGGACTCCCAGAGAAATCTTAAATATTTTTCTCGCAGTTCTAGAGCGAACTGTGATTGAAGGGAACTTTGCGAGATTGTCGCGAAAATTTTTCCTAACGGTCTGTAATTTTTGGTCGAATCGCTCGAGAAGAACTACGATACTGTAATTTAAATTTCCCGAATCGATTTCGTATCAGTGAGCAAACTGCGGGTTCCGTAATTTTGAATAGATATTTCTCCCTGCACGAAAATGCAGGTGTCAGCAGACGAAGAAACACGTGAAATAGCAAGTGCCTAAATCCGTTAACATACATCTGCAAACACGGATCATCCACGTGTGACACAGGATATTCTGTAATGTATGTAAAGTCGAGCTTCATGTATATTTCATTCTTTCACTGATATGTCATGCCTATCGTCTTTCGTTACTACTGAACCGATCAGACTGATATGTAGCATAGAGTTGTCTCTCTTTGTTCCCCACTTCAGACAAAAATTTATGGGTTTTGCATTTTTTCTGATTATTCTACTGCATTTATCGATATATTTTTGAAAAAAGCATATATGAGACAATCAGGGTTTTCGCGAGGTCACATTATTTAGCGGCTGACTGAAGAATCAGTAACATGACAAATACATCACGGAATTAGCTACAATAATTGACAAGTATTCAAATATTCTTTTATGAATTAAGTACCTTGCTCCCTCAAGTCTGACAATATTTACAATCGTGCGAAGTAACCCGGGTTGAGTTGTGTTGACAGCCACGTGAGAGCCATTCGTAGCCGCTAGGAGACCACCCCGAGTTTCCCCAGCGATCTATTAATTAGTAAAAATTCAATAATAGATCAAAAATAATTAATCGACTGAATGAGTTGATTTCAACATCTCACCTGCATCCGGACTTTGGCTGTATCTAGCGGGAACGTAACTAAATCAGCAAAGCAAGCTGCTGATCCAGCTGTCAGCAGCTTTGCTGCCAAAGGAATGCGTGAATCATCTGACGTCACCATTTCAGACAATTTTTCGCTTTTCCCTTTATTTTTATTTGTATTCTACATCAATGTTATATCTACTCTATTATACTCTATTTACAATTCCAACGAGATGGTAGACTCTTTCACATATTCTTCATGATACTGAAGAGAATGTCTCATGAAATTTTAAGAACTTTTCCCTGAAGTGATCAGGGTAAGTGTGGAAAACCTCAGACTGCGAGCAGTCGCGTTCAGTGTCTCCTTTATTGTATTCTCTAAACATACTATTTACCTGTAATCACATCAATTGAACACTTTTACTCATTTTATAATTTTAAATTGACGACTACTCTTTATCACTTCGCTGATAATGTTAACAAACGTTTACCCATGACATTGGAATAGAAAAAATATCGCAGAGAATAGAATTAATGTCATTTATTTATGTACCTCTGAATACGACTTTAATTTTCAATTCGGCTCTTCGATTTGTGTTTAAAATTCTACGAGGGAACCAGTTTTTGTAAAATAAATGTATCAATTGATAGATTGACCCAAAAGTCTCAAGGGAAAGAGGGACGACTAGAGTCTCTGTTGGATGCACAGGGTGCAACGTCTGTAATAATAGATTGGATGCAAAGTCCATTCAATGAAACAATTTTTTTTTCAAGTAGTTTAAATTACCGTTTTTGCACTATGAGCTACGAACTTATTGTTTCTCATGCTGTGGGCATCATGATACTCACTAATTAATTCAATTATGGATATAATGAGTATCACTTACCAAAACAGGGTATTGTAAATATACGGAGTATCACCATGGAATATAAGGATGACTTTATTACTGGGATTAAGATGAAAAGAAGGTCAGGTGACCGAACAACGACAGCGAGATTTCCAAAGAATGCTTGTGTACTAAGCTCATTGCGGCGCTTTGTAATGTGATGAGATTTAATCCGAGACGTTAAAATTTCGGCGCAAAGGGACGAAGTATTCAAACCGAGCGTAGAAATTTTAATTATTAAATTAGTTTGTAATCGAAGGGATGTTGGACAGAATATACCTCTAGTAGTAAATAGGCGGAACTGTAGTAAGATTATAAGCTATAAAAAATGAAAACTAATTAATTTCAATACTTTCTTATTTTTTTACGTATAATTTAAAAAATATATGTTAATATTTGAGTGCCTAGGCTAACATTTATTGGAAATATTCTGAAGTCTAACATTCGCTTGGCAAACTAAATTGATAATAGGAAATATTTCATATTTTTTTTAGTCATAGCATGAATATGAACATTAGTGAACAGTTCTTTCAAGAGGGTAATAGCTTCCCGCTTAAGGAACTCAAATTTAAGAAAAATGGAATACTTGAGGATGGATTTTTTATCATGAAAATTTTGAACGAGATTTTTTCTTTTTTCTCCAGTTTATAAACAGTAAGAACCAAAAATATTCAATGAATTATCAATTCGCGACATTGTTTACAATTCAGGATGATTATCATAATTGCATTACTATTTTTGTATCTTATAGGATAGTGCGATAAACTAGAGGGTCAACAGATCAAATATTTTAAATAAACTTGAACCAATTTAAAATGAAACACTTTCTCAAGCTGGACAATTGTTTCAGCGGAAATATGGAAGGAAAAAGAATTGATTAAACTAAAAATGGTATGAGCATTCGCATTCGGTGGACTTTGGACTTCAATCAGTCAAAAGACAGTGAGACGCATTGACTTCAAGTCAGTGTAATATCGTGATCACACAAAAAAAAGAAACTTCAATTTTTCATGTAGACTAACATCGACGATTTATTCAATGACAGTGCAAATCTTCGCTACTTTGTACGGGTCAATGATATCTAAAACGTAACATCCGTTTTACTTCATCACCGAGAAATTTATTTCATTGATCTCAATTATTGTTTCTATTCCCTTCATTCGAACGTACACAATTGTGTTAATAAATAAAAACTCACCACGACAATGTTGAAGCAAGCACTAACGATACAAACTGAAAGTCCGATCACTGCGGGCCGCATTTATATGTACAATGTGAGGTCACCCGTTGACTTCAGAATATCACTCCCACTGATGGAAAATTAATCAATGTTAAACTTTGAGCCTATCTGATTTTCACTCCAGAAGAGACAAAATCATCAATTTATTGCTCTCTTCTTTTATTTCTTATAATCTTGGATGTTAACAAATTCAGAGCAAAAGGAAACGTGATAAAGTTCAGCGACAAAACACAATGGTTCAAAGCGACTTTGGCAGGCGGGGTAACAACATTAGGTAATTCCTGGGAAAATAACGATTTTTTCGTAAAAACTGGATAGCTCCTTTTGGAAGATGAATGCGTTGCTGGTCACGATGGTTACGATTGAATCGAAAATGACGAGATAACAAGATAATTAAAGCAGTAAAGAGGAATTCGTGAAATGTGATGAACGTAGAAAGCAATTGCAGATTATTTAGAAAATATATTTATTGTTAAATAATTCAGGAGATAAATATAAAAAAATATTATGAGTGAAAAATGTGAGAAACTTGGAGAAAAAGCAACGAATTTCAAGACTGTTCTATTTTCAATTGTTTGCCGCTTCGATTTAGCCTTCACAATTATAGAGATGATATGTAAATTAGCGAATGTCAGCGTTGTTAGTTCAACTATTCCGCAGGCTTGCAAGTTTTATGATCCAGACAGATATCATAGCAGCATTTTTCCCATGATCCACAGCTTCTGTCAGAGTGACAGAGTTTGGGGGAATCAAAACCCCAAGAACGAGGACAGACGGATCTCGTTGGTGGACATCGGGATTTCGGAATCTCGTGCTCGGGGATGTGGTGCTCCTTGTGTTTATGAAGGGTGCAATGCATTAGAAAATCTATTAGATGAGCCCACAAGTTCGCAGACCATTTTTCTTCTGCTTTTGAGTGCTCGGGGTAACCACTTGGGCAGCAGTAGTAGTGATCTTCGTGGGTTTTACACCAGTATCTGCACGGACTACCGAACGATGACCCCAACAGTACTGCGACTGCGGCAATGAAGAACCACGATTTGTCCATTATCCTGAAAATACAAAGGGAGGACACATTATTGCACTGTCCGTGCAAAACACTTTTTGTGCGAATGGAATCATTTAGTACAGAAATCACTGGCCACCGAGATAGATCATTTCAGGATTCGTTAACAGAAAACTTTTTTGTAGGAAATGGTGTTAGTTTGAAGAAGAAAAGACCCTTGAAATTTCTGCTTCAAGGAACTCGACTCCAGCATGAATATATATCAAATTGGCCATGAAATTAATGGAAAAAATGTTAAATAAATTATCACAGGACGAAAGGCAAAATTACAGGGAGAAAAAACAACGATTATAGTAAACACTAGAATAATCAAGGGAATGTTACTTACATCCAGTGCTTGACTTCACTCACGGATGGCTCTACTGCCTTACGCATCTCTTTATAAGCGAGAAAATTTGTTCTCGACTCACACCTTTGTCGAAAGAATATACAAATCAATAGGATACAATGGCGGAATGTCAAATGAATCACGAAGATTGTAATGGTTTCATTCCCTCCTTTGTCAGCAAAAGTACTAAAATGTATCGTAATTTCATCAAGACCATCAGGTACACAAAGAAAGAAGAATCGTCTGTTTTCCTCTCAACATTCGCATTTTCCCTTCTTTAATTAAAATCAATACATCTGTCGATATTTTTAGCATTATAATTACAACATTAGCATAAATGCATTACAATTACATTGAATTTGCTCAATCAGATTGTCAATATGATTTGAATAACTCAGCCAAACTGATGAAATCAAACTAAACTCAAACTAAAATTTAATTCATTAATCGATTATCTCGCACTAAATGACTTGATACGGAAATATAAGTCACAATTACTCACTACTGAAGTAGTTTCAACGTTGACAATGGTAGACAAATCAATTGATTTAATTTCTTACCAAGTCTGGCATAAATACCATATCACTCGTATGACAGCTGGACGGTACGAGTGTGGAGTGATAGTGATGTATGAAAATAAAAATTCATCAATAATCGATGGATGTTGAAGTACATTTTTGAAACCTTGAGGGTATCACATTATAAGGCTATTCATTTAATACTACTCTATTTGTTCGATTTTTTTAATGCTTACTGGAGTGCAATTTTACGTTCTCGTTTAACGTTTTGTTTTAAATCCCATGCAGACGCCTCTTTCGGGGAATTTTTAATTAAATGTGGAAAAGTGCCTGACAAATTGAAAATTCGTGAATGAAAATTAGAACAATTTGTTGTGTCTATCAACTTTTTTCTCCACTTTAATGTGCTACTATTAAGTCCTCACATACAAGGGCCTTTTGGGACCAAAGGTAGGAAATGCATAGCATATGAATTCATTGATTTCTAATAGATGAAAAGTTATCGTATTGGTATACAATGCACCCTAGCCTTCTATTCTCTTCAACAATATGTGGAAAATTGACAGACGATGCTATCTATACAAAGAGAACCAATCAGTAGACATTGTTGGGAAATGGCTGCGTAGTAAAAATGATTCCTCTAGGCCCCCGCAGTTGAGAAATTAATCAATTAAATGCTCAATTTTATCGCCGATGTATAATAATAGTGGAAATTACACAAGAGTATCGGCATTCTGGTTACAAATTCCTAAGGTAATTCCACTCAAAATAATTTTCAAATATCTTAAAACCTCGCAAGTTCACAAATGTAGGAGCTCAGCTTATTGTGATAAATTGGTCACTTGGCCGCACTGCGGGACATGTGAGTTGACCTGAATATATGGAATTTTTTATATCAACTCAAATTTTCATTCAATTTTTATATGACGTCAAGCGACGGGGCGTGCTTACACCAGGTTTACTTCGAATATTTTCTCCTTTCCTATAAATTCAATTTTTAATACCAAAAACTGCTTTCCTAATTACAAAAAAAATAGTTATTCTAATTTAAAAAGATTCTCATGTCTATTCTGGATTGTTTTCTTCCAGATGAGAAGAGCGCGCGAGTAATAGATATTAGTTATTATCATTGAATTGACAGGGAACCAAACTTTGTTGGAGCCTTAGTAATACACTGAGAAAAAAATTAACTCTGCCGAAAAATGAATATTTGCCTGTACAACATTTTCTAGTCTCCAAATTATTTAAAAAAATGTTCTGCAACGCTACAATTTGTGCTTTCCACTCAAAAATCAAATACTGGTACCTAAATACAGATTATAAGGAGTAAATAGTGATGATTAAAGTATTATGGCCAATAACAATGTGTTCTATTGCAAATAAAAAAATCTTCCCCGAAACAGAAGTTTGAGCTGTTTTTTGCGCTTGAAAACAATTGAAACAACAAATTATTTTATTTATATCAAACTATACGTTGCCTGCACGTATCTCGTATTATTACACGAAATTATCTTCATATTTTCGAGTGGAATAGACATATTTTCAGCAGAGAAATTTTTTTTCATCGTACCCATCGGAAGGAAGCGTATTCGAACTGCACTGGATGTACGAGCCTGGCGATCAGTGGCAAATTGACCTCCATATGTAGCGCATATTGTGGCTATTTTTGAGCAAATACTCGTAAAGAAGGATTCTTGACCAACTCGACATCTTGTCCCTCCTCACATACTATGAAAATAAATCGAAACTTTAATTTAGGCTCATCTCCTCTTACCACGTCACCTCATTGAAATATTAACGATTTTGAAGATCCACACAGCATCAATGGGTTCTCTATCCATTAAGACAAAGATTCAAAGATTGTTTTCATCCGTCAATACCTTTCCTCGATTTTCCATGGTTCTAACGATAAAATCCGGTAAGCAAAGATTGGAAAAATCCAAATTACTAACGGTCTTGACTAGGAGGTGGGGGTGGGTGAAACTGTTGTCCCCACTTGTTTAGCACGTCGCCGTTTATTCAATAGTGGATTATTGGTGTGATCAAGCTGTTTCAAATTTGCTGTATCATAATCCACACGCATTGTAGCAAGGGAGCGTGTCATTTCCTCTTGGACTTCAGGCCACAGCTCCTCACCCTCCCGTAACACTCGGCCAGTGTGAAGAGGTGTTGCAGGTACTTCAGTGTATTTCTAAAAATAAATTTCCAATGTTTGAGGATCTATTAGCGCATTTCTACATTCTTAGAGGTGATAATATTATCCGAGGGTCATTAATAATCAATAAGTAGTTATTTATTTTTAGACGCTTGCTAATAAATATATACTTTTTTGCAATTTAATTGAACTGGATAATCCTAAATATACTGTTGTACAAAACATATATTAATTTCTCACACATCCAGAATGTGATTAACTTAAAGACGCGATCGACGGTTTTTAATTTCATGCGCTTACCGAAATCCATTTGTTCTTCATAACATCCTCAATTGATAATCTCTTTGCAGGATCTGTACAGAGCATACTCTTGATTAAATCTCTCGCTTCAGTACTGACACTAGTCCACTCAGGGGCTGGAAAGTCGTATTGTCCTAGGCGTATTCTTTTCTTCATTCCTGGCGAAATCGTCAAGCCATGATTACTGTAGAACGGAGGGAACCCACACAATCTGGAGATAAAATCATTGATTTAGTTGATAATTGTTAAAAGATAAAATTCCATACTGGATTAAAGAACATTCCCAAATTATTGACAACGAAGCCGTGGGTAATAGCTCTGCAACTCGATGTGATATCCCATTTTTTTGTTAATAACATAGGAATATACTTGAAAATGAATTAATTAATCAATGATTGTTTCGATGAGCTATTCTTTTTGTTCACCAAAATAAAAAAAAATTACGGAAAAATATAATTTTGGGATACTTGCCATTTAAAAATGTTACGTACTGATTAATTTTGTTTAATCATTTCGTGTGCGATTTAGTTGACCATGTCTGAATAAATAGTACCGGCAGTGCACAATATCAAATATTAATTTATCGTATATCATCCGTGAAGTGTTAGCACACAACCAGACAACCAAAAAATAACTGTTAAATTTATTCGCTCAAATCTGATAATGATTTACTCACAGAATGTACATAATTACACCGAGTGACCAAATATCACAGCTTTTATCGTATTTCTCTGGACCCAAAACTTCAGGGGCTACATAATAGGGAGTGTAGCAGGGAGTTTGTAGTGTATCCTTTATGTGTGTTTCCTTGGCGAATCCAAAGTCAGTTAATTTTAATATCCCTGCGTGATCTAGAAAAAAAATCGTATCGAATAAATACCCGGAATCGCGGCGAGATGATGTCACATTTTTAAATCCGTTAGCTCAGAAACAATGACTGCTTCAATGAGTTGGCAGCCATGTACCATCAATTTTCATTTCCATTCAAACTGATTTATTTTCTTCATGGAAGAAATAATTCAATTCGTCATTATCATGAAGCTAAGGTATTATTTCGGAATTTTAAGCCGTCAGGCAGTTGGTTGAGTGCAAAGTCGTTGAACCGAATATAATTTCGTCGTGTAGGAGGAATTTATGATATTTTTAACGGTCCCAGGTCACGCAATTTTCACGCATCTCTGGCGAAAAAGGGTATCACCTCTCAATTACTAGAATTTTGCAGATTACTGAATATTTAATTACGCAAACTCCTTACACAGATAATTAATTAGAGCATTAGTCAAGTCATACAAAGGGATAATGATTGGAGCTGAGCTAAGTACAAGTGGAATCAAAGACAGTTACCTAATCTCGAGTACAGAAGGTTTTCAGGCTTAAGATCTCTGTGTGCGATATTCATGTCATGAAGATGTTTAACAGCGATGCAAATTTCGTACATTATTTCTGCTGCTTCTCGTTCTGTAAACGCACCATCCTGACGATTCTCTATTCGTTGAAAGAGTTCGCCTCCTTCCATACTAGAACAATAATCCAAATCATTATGGATCTTTATCTAAATAGGTTATTCAATTATGAATAGTCAATAATGAAAAGATGAGGATTAAATGATCTTCTTTATCAATTGTGAATTACTAAAGATCTTTTCAATTTGTATAATAAATTGAATTGAAGGTCTGACTCGGTTATCTTTCAAAAGTTATCTAAATTGCTTTATAGTTATTACAATCTGAAATACTTGATAGCCATCAGGCGTTTAATAACAAGTAGGAATCTCTGAAAATCATAGTTGTACAGTGACAACAGCAGAAACCACTGAACAGCTTCCAAGAACATTTAAACTGTAACTTTATAATTTATTAAAGGATGCTAAATCACACAAAAACTCGCTACGGATTAAGTACACCTGTGAATTTAGTTGTAAAAAATCTATTGGGCTGTCACTCAAAAGTGTTTTTCATCTCAAATTTATTCCGTTAAATGATTTTAAAAATGGGTTTTCTTTCTTGGATGTTAATTGAATGACTTTTAACAACGTTTTTATTGCGTTCAATATTCACGCTGTAGCCCGAGAAAGACATTTAACATTTCTATTTGCACTAAAATCATTTAGATAAAAATCTATCAGTATTACTTCACTGAAAGCCATTGAATGATGTGACAAAAGACGACTTGACAGTCATCGGGCATACGGAATAATCAATTTGGAATTTCCGCCTTATTCGGGTTTCCCCCCATACAAGTGAAAAAATCGACGCGTAAATATTTAGCATTTTTTTACTATTTTATCAACTATACAATCGTTATATTTGGAGATCGTTATGTTTGGAGATATCACGGCTAGGTCAAAAAGAATATCAGTTGAAGATTGAGTCAGATTATCAAAGTAAAAAAACAACCAACTTCGCGTCCATAAGATTATCTACGGGAATAAAAGTCTATTTTTATTCTCTACAAGTGTGTGACCCGTTGGATGAGAAGAGCGATAGAAATTTGAAAATGGAGCATGGAGTAGAAAAAAATTATATACCATTCCATAACAACAAGAAGACATTTGTTTCTACTGTATGTATTTTCGTAAACATCTTTGACTTGCACAATGTGTTTGCAGTTGGAGGCCCTCCAGTGAAGTTCGACCTCTCGTCTTGCTTTGACACAATCATGAAGAACCTGTTGACGTAAATATTGTACGGTTGACTATCGAAAAAGGGTGTTACCAGATAGATGATTACAAACAGGGATTAGTGTCACTATTTTCTCAAGTAATTTTAGCCACTGAACCGTTGTATTTTCCAGCTCGATTACCGAATCGATTGAAAAATCACCTGCGTTATATAAATAGATGATGACCCGTTCAGTCTTGTTCCGGCTTAATGGAAAGTCATTATAGCTAAGATGCGAATTAATGATGTGGATCAATTGAGATTTTTCTGGAGATTTTACGAGCCAAGCCGATTCGAAGATAAAAATCGAAAGTTAGCATCCTGTTTTCCATGCTATTTATGCATCACACGGTTAGAAAATTACCCCTGCAATTCAAGCAAAAAGTCCACAATTTTTAACAATCCTTTATTCACATGAATGTCTAACGTATTTTACGATCCCAGATGTCATTGAAATATTAGTGATAATCTAAATGGGAAAAACTAATTCTCCTAAACGTTCAATCGGAATGAGCGATTCCATGAATAATTTTATCTTAAATTAAATTAAAACGCAACAACTATCGCTTAATTTGTAAAAAACTTCAAAGAGCGTAAAAACAGATAAATCTTGACTAGATATTCCTTAATTAATATAAATTCAAAGATAATTGCTTACAGTCGGGCAGAGATGGATGAAAAAGACCGCCCCTAACGGTTCATGATTGCGATAACGATAGAGTGAACCCTTCTATATTTTTTCAAAGAATTCCCACGATAGTTTTTCAAGTTTACGAATAAAATTACATTCACACACGACATGCCAATTTATGACGACGTACTGACAATTAAAAAATTGTCCGTTTCCCCCCACTTTCATCACATGGTGCAACTAACAAGAAATTCAATCGATAATTGGTTCAATACTCATTCATAAATTGCGTAATACAAATATTGGACAAAACAGAGCAATTTTCTGAATTACAATATTCTCAGAAAGAACTTAACATTACGAATCAGTCAAATCACCAAAATTTCAAATGCATTTTGTTGAGCCAACATCGTTGAACATCTTCTCCTGACATAATTTATCCCTGACATAACTAACGTTTGGGGTGAGATGTTTAAATTGAAACTTATTTATGGCTTTAGAGAATTTTAATTACCTTCAGTGCATACTTTTCCCTGGTATTCTTGTCGTAACACTCCACGACTTTGCCATTAATTCCCAATCCGAGCACGTGATTACTTATTTCGTAATCATCAGTTATTGGTGTTTCTTTAGGTACTCGCTCCTCTATTCTTGTTACTGGAAATTCCATAATTCTTGCCAAGCTCGTTGTTGGTTTTGGCCTTTGGACAGTTTCTGTCACTCTGTACGCTGATGTCTCCAACGCTAAATCTCCGTCAGCTACACTACGCTTGCGTTTTCCGTTTTTTTCGTCTGGCACGTCCAAACGCACCGACCTCTTTGACTTCCTATGAAAATATTCGAAAAATATGTATTCAATTATTAAGATTAGGGATTTTAATTCAGTGATGTTAACAAGAATATGTATTCTGGATTAGATGACGGCACCCTGATGTATATTCGTACAACTGAAGACAAGCTGCGACACTGATTGCATTCACAAAAACCCACCGACTAATTGGATTAACATACTTGATGAGTCATTTCAGAGGTAGGCAGTCATTGCGTCAAAAGCAATTGATTTAATGAATCGTGAATTTCTATATTAAGAATATCCAAGTATCTTTTACAATTTGGTACAATCGACACTATATATTTAGCCATTTTCGATCATCAAAATCATCAGTTGAATTGTGAAAGGAAAATCATGAAGTCTTTTGGGAACCATTCTTTCCTGGGAAATAAATAACTGAAATTCCTTAAAACGGTGAAAACCATATTTTTTTGGTATGACATTCCGAGCATGTCAAGTGTCGAGAGAGTTAGAACCAAATGGGGTTCAAATGCAAGCCCTAGTGCTCTACTAGAGAATAGAAAACAAATCACGCGAACAACAATCGAACTACTTGGATACCCTTAAAGCTGAAAAATAGGGAACTTGCATGATTTTGTTATTTGTGGCCATTAGATCATCTGCAGTTAGAAAAGTTGTGCGTGACGTGACCATCTTTTTTTGATCCCATGACGTGATTTATAAAATGAGGATCATTCTGTTACTCTAGCAGCGTTAGCTGACCGTTTTCGTGATGTGTATTGGCTCTCGAACGACTGTTTTTAAATTCATGATATGAATAGAGAAATGAGAAGGACTTGAGCGTGATGCAAATTCCCTATTGCTTAGATATGATTATGAACTGATTCGAACATTGGTATTGTTTGGGTTATTATGCTGAAGCTGAAATGGGAAGAATAGTTTAGTCAGGGAAAGGATCAGATGAAAAATTACAATCACTGGCGTTTTATAAGTATCGCGAAAATTGATAAATTTAGTGAATCATACCAGCTACATTTTTTAGGAATTTTGATGGACCTCACGCTGAACCCCTTTTTGACATCCCTTAATTAATTAATTCCCGAAATATCGAAAGACAATGTACATATAACTTTTACGACACTCAATAAATTGAATTATTTACAAATTTTAATTAGAAAGTCAAAATGAGACTGTACTAAATATAGTTATGAAAAAAAAGCACGTGAGCAGATGATGAGATATAAAGAATTAGCGTCTTTTCTTAATGATGCTTCTTAGCGTTTGAACAAATTAATGATAGATTAGATAAATCTCACAACTGATCCACACAGGCGTTTAAGCAGATGTCAATGGTTGACATTGTTCCCTGCGTCAAGTAGTAAAAAAATATGAAAGAGAAAAAAATATGACCTCCAGAAGGTCCAGTTAGTGACAGGCTTCGACATCGATGTTGCGTGATTCCTTTAGCGAATTTTTGAAATATTTTTTGAATATTCCCTTGGGCTCTCGTGTGAGCTTGTTGGATGAACAATAACGTTGGGGTTTCGGTAACTGCACGAGTGGTTAAGATTATTGCAACCGCAGTGTGTACAATTTTTTCAAGGTTAAGTGGTGTGAATTATCAAGGAAGTGAAGCTGAAAAAAACCAAAAAGCAAACATTTTTCTTTTCTTTACAGTTCAATTTTCCATATTATTATCAGCAAATACTCTAATCGCATTCGTTATTTAATATAGACAGAAAAAATAATAAATCATATTGACAATGGAGTTGATTCATACGTCATTATTACGAATAAATTCCTGATAAATTATGTACAGTACAGTAAACATATTTTAATTTTAGAGTATCTTCAGTTTTCAAATGATTTTCTCTGACTCAACATTAGACATAATTAATCATGACAACATACCTGAAACGATAACCAATATTTTCAGAATTCCTAGACTATCCAGTAGTAGAAATGTAACGATTTGTTCACGGTCATATCACTCGTTGTTCACGGTCACAGTGATTATCGGTAAATTTTTTATTTCATTAGTTTCTCGTAGCTAACAATGAACAGTCCTTGGTCCACCTGTATATGAAGGAATATCACACACTATGTGTTGTAAATAAAAAATGAAGAAAAGATGGGTTAAAATCGGACGACAGGTTCTCCACTTGTTCTCGATAATCACGAACACATTTTTGTTTCAATGAGTTTGTTTTTTTATTCTCATTTCTCACTTCCACTTGATCAAATTCCAATCGTAAGCACCTCCACGGTCGGTATTTTATGCCAATTGTTCTTTCGTAAATTTCAAGAGAAGTAGTCGTAAGAATTTATCTATGATAAAAAAAATTTGCGCAAGATGTACCGTTCACCCGATAACTGCGGATATCGAATTGCGATCTCTTTCTCGCGATGGAAACGTGGGAGTGCACTACTGCCTCTAAATACTGGAAATCTCGGATCACATGAGTCATCCTTGTCGAACGTCAGGGGCGGTCAGGGCCGTAAGACATAGGAACGTCAGAGAAAAGAGTTCGTGCTGATATGCAAGAAGTCAATTTCCTATATATGTATAAAGATCTGGTGGGGCTTTGTCCCGCGTTTGTTATGGAGATAGCCGACAGGTGATTGCTTTTCAGAAAATGAACTAAATCTATCGTTTGTGGTATGTTTGTACCTGTTTATACTTACCTTAAAATATTTTGTTAGTTTTTCTTTTAATTTTTAATAACTAATGTAAGTAGCGACCTCTGTGTGCTACAGACGAAACTCAATCGTTAACTTAATTGCTAGTGCATATTTGACCGACGATACGAGAGAAATCTAACACGCGTTATACAATTTTAGGGGGCCTCTATCATCGATTTTTTTACTAGTTCCTGGCGGACTCTATTGAAAATCAAAATGAAAAAGATTTCGCGTAGAGAGTAAAAATAATTTAAATTTGCTATGTACCCGATTCTACTGAAAGTTTTTGTTATGGAATTGACTCAGCTTAAACTTGTCAATTTTTTTGCTGTCATTCACGTAAATATCTTGTCCTTTAAATAAATACCTTTAAGTAGATGATAAACTCGCCTATCGACGAATTTTCATCTTCAGCGAGATTGAAAAATTACATGAAAATTGCAGCAAGTACAATTTAAATTTTATTAAATCCGTAATATTAAGACAGTTTACATGTTCTTTACTGTTCTTGAAAAGTCGTTCATTGCTAGGCACATTTTATTATGTACAGGGTTATTAAGTATAGGACATTACCTAAGATTCTCAGATTTTTAACAATTAAGAGTTTCAAAAGTTAATTAAAGGCTTACAGTTATTGTCTGATTGTTATATTCTTCACCATCTACCCATCGTAATTGTACCATCACAACTTATATTTATCAAACTCCTCATTCTTTTGGAGTTGGGAGAGTAAAATTTACCGAAACTCTTAGAGATAATAATAACATAGATTTCGATATAATAAAAAAAATAACATTTTAATTTGAATTCGCTAGTTTTAAAGATATAAACGAAATAATTTTTTCTCAGTCAAAGCAGTTTTTGTGCTGTATAATTCTGCACATTATTTTCTAAATTTCATGAAGGCCAAGATGAGAAATAAATTCGTCAATCAACTTTTGTAAAAACTGTTCCTTTTACCCCCCGGGGGGCCCTGAAATTCGATTGATATTGCAACATGAATCCATCAGTGTCATGAATAACATACCCGAAATTTCAACCATTACAAATTGATTGTTATTTCAGTTTTTGAACTTGAGGAAAATTCAATACTGTTGTGAACCAACGAGAAGTATAATTATTTTTTTGCATCCATAATTTTAATATTGCGTCGAATGCTAATTTTCAATATTTTAAAGATTAATTTGGAATAATCAAATTTCTTGACATCCAATTGACATTGCTTGACCGTATTCGTAACGAGGGTCATTAGCAATTAATGAGAACATAATCTTCAATAAAACCTGATATGTCACAGCTAGTCACTGAGATGGTATTGATTAATTCTAAACTTTTATCAAATTCTTTTCAAAAATGTAAATTGAAAAATTAAAAAATTAAAAATATCTGACATTAAAATATCTTCTTTTCACTACTCCGAGTCATATAACACTATCATGTTCCTGGAAGATTTTTTTTTCACAAGAATGAAAGAAAAACACCCCTATAACTGGATAAACATATACATTCATTATAATCCCTAAATGATATAATCATTTCCACTCATTGAACGAAGCAAGAGAAAAACTGATATTCACCATCTTCGGCATAATTAACATTAGAATATTTGCGTGCACGAGGAAAAAATCATAGAACTAATATTTTTTAGCCTATGATGCTAGTGAATATGTGGGAATTATTGTTACATGCAATGAAAGACAACTAATTCGAAAAATACAATACTATTTTAAGACCCCATTAATTCTTCTTTAACATACCGTCAAATAACTAAATGTGTACCTTGATTTTATCTCTAGGAAGGATTTGAGAAAATAGGATGTTCCAAAATTTAACAAGAACAACAGCAGAAATACAAAATTAAGTACTTCCATAACAGAAAATAAGATTTTGAACCATTTTCAAATCAGGAGAGGAGCAACTGGTGCGCATGCCTGTCGCAATAATTCCTTGCATACATAATATTGTATAATAATATGTAATATTGCTATAAACATTTCCCGTCATTTTTTTTCAGTTAATAAAAATATGTTAATTGAATACTTAACACTTACATCTATCCCATACTCTTAGGTAACGATTGATATTTTACAAGTAACAATTGTCATCCCATCTGCACATCCGCTTCAGTTTTACAGTCCTCCATACTGAGAATATAAGGCACAACACTTGCTACGCTTACTCTACCAATTAGACCAGCGAAAAAGAGATCTTCGAGAACACGAGGATTTATCGAACGCAGCGGGGCAAGTCTTAATAATAATCTAGGAAGTCTATCGGCACCAACGCGTTGCTGTAGTTCGCTCCAAGTAGCTTCTTGAAGAACCTCGACCTTCTTATGCCATGTATCTGCTAATATGTTATCTGTAAATTGATACAGAAGTACTATAACGATGGAAAACACTTTTTGAAGTCTACCAATTATACTCCAGCATTTTCCTGAAGGATTTGTCTAAAAATAGTAATAACTGAAGAACAAAAAGGGTGAGTTTTTCAGAAAAATTCGAAATTTTTTCTACAAAATTTATTTTAATTTATTAAAGAGAGAATTCTTCGTAAAATATTTCTAAAATCTATTAACCTTAAATGCACTCATAATTTATTAATTTGTTTTTCCTTGTCCCCATATTGCAACAATTGAAATTTTCATCCCTTCTGTGTAATATTTACTGTTGAAGGCTTGAAATTTGTTGAAAGATAAGACTGAATGATTCAATTCACATTAACTGTGATTTTTTACTTTATGAATGTGGATGAGTGATTCAGGTGCTAGGGCCACTTGTTGTATAAGTACTCTAATAATAGATGATGCTTTTACGCGAAATTTTTAATGTGAGTCGATAAGTTTATTTCTCCTAAAATCTATCAGTTTGAAGAATTAACAATTATTATATTACCAGCACTGAATAAAGTCAAAGCTTTGAGATAGGCATACTCCGTAGCATCCACTTGCATTTTATGCAATGAGCTGACGCAATCTTGGAGTCTGCATATGTGCTCAGTTATGAGTTTTACTTTACTCGCTGTTATTTTTTCCTGGGCGATGCTTGCCTGAAGATGATTAATTATGGAAGTGAGAATACTTGGTAGTGACAGGGTGTAAGCACACTGTGCTAGCCCAAGGGTGAAAAGCTGACCCCAACAACATCTCACTAAAGAGGTTTGAACATCCAATCTGAAAATAATTGAATGTACCATCGGAGTTACGTTACTTTCGTAAAAATTGATCATCTAAAATCGAAGTTGTCACACACATATAGACGAAGCCCTATGAATATAGTTCCTTTGCGTTTCATAATATTGCACACCACTTCATATCAAAATTATAAAATTGAAAAATCGCTCCAATATAAGGCTCCCATTCGGAAGCTACTTGTTTTACACCATATTGAATTCATATAAACATTTTATACCTGAAATTGATAAAAACTACTTACTATTGAGCGAAACAGTGTAGATTTGAAAGTCGGATATACGTCGAGAGACTCCAAGATTAACCGATTCCATACAATATTTACGCCACAGTAAATCAGAAAAATTGAAATTGTTGTATTGTCTAATTATCAAACGTTCCGATCACCTATAGGTGACTATAGCATTGTAGTTTCATGCATATAACCAGGGGTTTGAGCTTTACAGGGAGCTATCACTTCATATAAACACATAATTCCAGTATGACTGGAGTTTATCGGTGATTATCTCTGTCGAATTTATAATACCCCGAATAATCCAGCTTACGACTATTTACATTACTTACGGAAGTGCTTGGAAAGCAGGGATTCCCCTGGCCCAGTGTACCGACGAGAATAGCAGTCTAGCTGCACTCTCACAAATGTAGTGTATTGACAAATAAGCTGGAGCTGGACTCGGAGCTCTCAATTGGAATACAGTATTCCTTTCATGTAACAGTTGTCCAGTCCACTCTTCTTCGGTTTCATTCGATCCATTAACACTCTGGAAGAAGGAACATAAATATTTACGTAGTGAATACAAATCAATTCTGATCATTTTAATCAATCGGATATCAACTAATCAAAGTGGAGTATTAGAGGCTAGTCAGTGGGTTTATTTCGCGCATTTTCTGAATACACACGAATGACTAATTCTTGTCACGTGACAAAAATGTGACCGTCTTACATTATAACGATCATCTCACGTCTGAATCGTGACGTTAATCCAGATATTCAGTTATTTTTTCAAAGTAATCTTTCCATTTTTTATTAGAAAAATCACAAAGACTAAGGAGACTGACGATTCGTTGTTATCCTAAAAATCATCACAGAATAAGGTATTATTTGAATTGTTGATAAAAATATATGAATAAGCAGAAGAATTTATAAGTGATCTTGAAGAAATCGTTCTTTGGAGATAAATAAGTGTCATGCCGTATCTATATAAATGATTTATCGGTATCAAAATATTATCTGATTATTTTGTTGATAAGATTGAACGTGAGCGTCAATGGCGGGCACATTTTTGTGACCTGATAATTCCTCATTTGTGACATCATCGGCCACTTGTTACTGAAACTCATTGTTCAAGTGAACAGGAGAATTTAGTCCAATCATTTCCCCCTTCTCTCACTTCTCCATCCGATAATCCTGATTTCGGGATCACCACAGAAAATTGATACTCACATCACCTATGAGCTTCGCCATACCCTCAAGTGCATGGGAAATGAGTAATCGCTCTCTAGCAAGTGTAAGTGCATCACTGAGGTCACTATCACTGCTATGATCCTCAACACTTGGGCTCTCTGGTGGTTCCCAGATAGATGCTATCTCTGGTATAATTTGTTGTGGCTCTGGTTTCACCTTTGCTCCGCGATTAGTCATTTTTGCGCCAGTTGCCTCACCCAAAACAGGTTTCCGTTCGTGCTGAACAGCTGTAAAACCCCAGGCTTGCTTATACTTCATTTTATCCCGTAAATAATTATTCTCATAAATGAATTCTTGATTGAAAGTCTTTAAACTCACAGTCACTGCGCATTCCCATCGTCAAGCATTTTTGAAGGCGACAATACTGACATCGATTGCGATGATGTTTCGTTACTTCACAAGATTTGCTACCACGGCATTGATAGCCCAATTGTTTACGAATACTGCGCTTAAAAAAGCCTTTACAACCCTCGCAGCTTATTGCACCGTAATGACGACCACTTGCCCTGTCTCCACAGACGACGCAGAGCTCGAGAGAAAGCCCAAGACCTAATGAACCTCGTACATCACGTGATAGCTTGACCTGGGAATAAAAATTATGATCAAATTAAAAATGAGCGAAAAATACCATTGCGAGGGAGCTGCGTGATATTCATATTTAATAAATTATCATCTCGTATATGTTTTTCCAACTATTTAAAATACATTTCGATACAATCGAATGCAGTAATTATCCACGATGATCAGATGACGAGCTTTGGAATAATCTCTCCAAATCCAAGAGAAGTAATGGATTTTTTGTAATGACATTTGTGGTAGTCCTGAATTGGCTCGACTAGAAAGGTTATAATAAAAAATTGTCTGCCTTCTGTAGATTGCAAATATTCATCAAAAAGTGGTCATTAACCAACACTGACTTATCTAGCTTTATCACTTTACTACTAAAATGATTCCCTCTATAATAAACCAGTAAGCAATTATCGAAATCTATACCTCAATATCAGAATTATTCAGATGCTCCATTCCACTGTGCATGTGCATGACACCACGATGATGTCCAATATTCCGAAAATCATGCCCAACCTTATATTCAACCCTTTCCTCAATCAGCTGATCGTGGTGGTTTTGGTCCCCCTCTCCATCCCTCTGAACACAGAGTCGTTAATTATAACTTTTCAACTATCAGCTCGATCCATTCTTCGGGCGATAATCAAATCATATTTACCTCAGCATTAGAATCTCCTGTGCAGTCCATACTCCTGTGGAGTCTTAAATCGTGATAATCCTCTCGTTTCCTGTCGTTATCACACTCATTTAAATTATCACTATCGCCCTGCTCAAGATCCTTGTCCATGGCTAATCATCAGCTGAACTGCAAAATAGTCATTTCTTCAATGGAATAAAAATACATACGGTGCGTTGACTGGCTTGAATAACTGACACTTAAATATCGTTAGAGCGTAGACAGTAACAATCTAACCATTCCCCATTGACCCCGCAAAATCTTGTGTGAAACATTCCTCCAACTAGGCATTTGCTCTCCTTTCAGAGAGCTAAGAGTACCTTCCCCCTCTCTATCATCCTTTTTTGGCCGTTCCCTTTGCTCTCGTTTTCTCGCTCCGATACTAACACTTACACATTTTTATACTTCAAGAAAAAATAAACTGAAAAAACCAACGAAAAGTACTATTTAGATATTTCGTATCGAATTATAAGACCTGTTAGATGTAAATATTATATAAACGTTAAGGTATTTCACTCTTAAAAATAGGATGGAACAATGGAGATAAAAATATATTAACACGTCAGAGTTTGTGACCTGTTACACGTATATTTCCTCTTCCTTTCTCCCTCCCACTTTGACAAGTATCCATACACCTAACCAGGGAAAAAAATCATCTAAAGGTCACAAGACGGTGGATAATGTAAAAAAAAACGGAGCTGCCATTCCGTGATGTAAAATAACCGTATCGACTCGATGAAAATGAAAAAATTATGCCAGAACGTGGAAATGCAGACTTTTTTAGGATCCCCTGAATGATTTATAATTAAAAAAAAGTAATTTAGAAGAAAAAGAACTTTACATAATACACTACCTGTTGTGCGTGTCCATAAATTTATGTTAGATGCCTGGAGTTGTATTTGCGTTCTCTATATTTCGTACACACGACACATAATACATCAAAGTAACCAACTTTTTCCTGACAAATAGCGAGGAAATTTTCGTATTTATACTTCACAAATTTAGCAACAATTTATCAATAATATAACTGGGCAGATTTCCTCCTTCTTTATCAACAATTGACGGCGATTGAATAGAGAAATTTATTAGTCCCAGGTGGAATGATTGTTGTGTGGTTTTAACGGGGGGCCAGGGAAGTATCAAGCAGAAGCACAACGTAGCGGGCTATAATACAGTCCAAACAACCTTGCACAGGTGTACGCGAGACAAAGTATAGAGTGAATACGGTAGGAAACACTGACATGACCAGTCCACAGGTCACGCATCTCTGCGTACATGATTGTTCCAACGGTTAGTAAGGAATCTGTTTTCTGCTGCTCATATCCACGGCCGAAGGCAAAGCTGTGTACATTGAATTGTCTTCTCCACCAGATTGAACAGACCCAAAGAGGATTTGACTAAAGTAGAGGCCCAGTTCCGCGGGTTTGAGTGACCCCAGCGGTATCGTAGTACCTCACCCCAGAAGAGGCAGGGCACTACACGCAATGCGTAGCACGCTCAGTAGCAGTCCCGGTACTGAGTCCCCGAATTTTTTTTTCAAATTGCAAATAATTCTTACTCCCTATCTTACTACACAAAATCCTCATTTTTAGAGTGTCTTTGAACCCGCGAATCAAGAAACCATTTGATTGTTCTGTCAAAAAGTTTAAAAAAATGGTAGAACCGAACCCGCTAGTTGAGTTTGGACCGGCGCCTTCTCAATCTACTTAATTTTAAATGAAGCATTCTCATATCCTTCTTCTGCTCATAGTGTTCCCTAATTTCAAAGGAAAAAAAAAATCGGGGACTTAGTACTGGGATTGCTACTGAGGAATTGTTGAGTCGGCTGACGGGGCAGACACCTCAGCATTGTGGCGCCCTGTCTCTTTTGGGGTAAGGTACTACGATAACGCCGGGGTCACTCAAACCCCCAGAACTGACCTTCTACTTTAGTTAGTCCTCTCTGGCCGGATACTTGACAAATCAATTACGTATTTTATGGAAATAATTGTCAGAATATGTAGGAAACCGTTTGGAACAATTACAAAATTAATTTCATAATTTGAGAACGAATAGTTATTTATTGATAATTTACAAATCGCAATACTTGGCAAGCATTAAACAGAACAAAAAAAAAACTGTAACCCATGTAAAATAACTTGAAATAATGGGGCGAATGTTTTCTTCAATTTAGAAAACTAATTTTGTATGGAAAGTCAATTAAAAAAGAATGCCCGCATTATTTTTTTGGAGTCACGTGACCGAGTCTTCCCTTTCCACTCGGTCTAATTTTAGGTGACTTTCATGGGCCGAGGGGGGGGGGGTGGCCACAACATACAGCAGAACAACTTCTGTGATGTCTGCGCATGTCCAACATGGCTGCTGATTCTCGCTAGTTTGACGTTGGCTCTCGCGTATTTTTCGGACTAATAATAATAAATAAATAAATAAATAAATACAGTAAAATCAGCAAAATAAATATTCATAATGTAATAATTTGTTGATAATGGTAGGTGGCAATGGTTGTACGATGAACTTGGCGTTTAATATAGAGTATTATTAGCACTAATCGTGCCGCAACATGGGGAAAATATGCGATGAGAAAAATCGTGGTGAAATTACGAGGTTAGAAATGTGGACAAGTCATTATCAATTGCTCATTAAACGTAGTTTTATTCCAATCCAAAATTCACTCAATAGTCCAAATAGTCAGGTAATTTTCTCTTTACAAATTTCCACATAAATTATTATTCCATTATTATTAATTAAGTCGAGGGATGACTCAATGTTTTTTCTATCTCATAAATTTTCAGTTTTCTCAGAATGTTGATTGTTCAAAAAAATGGTACGTCTTATAGGAAAATCCAAATTTAAAAAAATTTAATGGCGTTTCATAACTGTCGCCCTCTGACGATCACTCTGCGAAACTCGAATTATTTTCTTGGAATCTCTCTCTCTTTTCGCTTCTTGTCATGAAGATACTTGTGTACATGTGTGCGCCTTCTGGAGACACACAAGGCACATACGACAAACTCCAATACAACATTTAATTGTGGAGTTTGGTGGAGTTGCTGGCGCAGTGTGCGATCAGACAAAGTTGGACTCAGTCGGCCACAGGTTGATAGTTGTTTGGTTTGGGCTCGGGGGTATTGTCAGGATTGCCTTGACAGGTCGTCGGATGTTATTTTTTCATTTTAAACGCACATTCATAACAAAATACGTGAGAGACCTTGAGCGTGTGACCCGAGTTTGGTAAAAAAAAAAAAAGTTGATAAGAATCCTTTCATTCTCAATGCATAATTTCGTTTTTTTTTCCTTTATTCCTCCTCCCTATTTTTTAAGTGTCATTTTATGCCAAGTGAATGAAGAAAGATATATTGTGCGCCCGAGTGCAAGCAAGAAGACGATTAAACTGTACTCCAGAGAGAACAAAGCCTAGTATAGTGGGAATGCCTGTTTTGGAAGCAAGTGTTAGGATTTATTGATGAAGAAAAATATTGATACTAGTAAAATAGTGAAACCATTGCTCTGAATGCCATCAATTGGTCGTTGAAATTGGTTATTTTTTTTTATCAACGTCTCGGACCAGTCGAAGGCGTTCTGCAAAACTGAATAACCCGAGTCCAGGTCTTTTGTTAGGTGGTTCTCAATTTTATTATTTTTTTTTTTTCATTCATTTTTTTTATGCTTTTTTGTTGCTGTTGTCAACGAAAAACAGAGTGTGATGGTGGAAAGAGACTCATGAGATGAGAAAAATAACCAAGTGACATCAGGGGGAATTATTGTGATTTTTACGTAATTCGAAGAGGATTTGGTCCCTTTGATTGTCACTTCGTCCATTGTTTGAACGATTGGATTGAGGAAGATGTCGTCCCCGAGTGCTGGCAAGCGACGCATGGACACCGATGTTATCAAGTTGTATCCTTTATATGTACATGTATGTGTTGCTTTTTTCCATTGGGATTTGGAGAAATTTTATTTGCGAATCTTGGGTAAAATTCTAAATGTGTTTTGATTTTCTGTAGTTAATGGAGGAATGAAAAACATAGGCTTTTGTATGCAGAGGGTATTTAACTTCGTGTTACACCGATGACGGGTCACAGCTGTTTTTAACCAGCTGATTGTACCGTTCCGTGTGCGCACAACATTGGGTCGTACTCAATGCTTTGATATTGGCGTGCATTGGATTGGAAAGTGTACTTGATAAATATCTGAATTCTCCAGTTGTGAATTAACTTCATGCATAAGATATTATTCTCGTTGATTACTTTCTCGTTACATTGTGCTGTCAGCATTCCTTCAAGCTCAATTTTACGATCAATAGTGGAATATTGCAATTCTTATATGACTTTAAACATTATTGAAAAAGAGGTAGAAATAGGTTGTTAATGTGCAAAGTAACGGCGATGAATGACAGGAGAAATATTGTTATTATTACTCAATATTTCTTCATTCTCTGCCTTTCTTTCTCTTCGAATCTTGACAATTTTATGATACATCAGTCCATTTTTAGGAACTGAATGATCCAAAAAACATGTATATGAATCAGGAGAAAATAAGAGTGGATTTGGCAGAGGGCCATCAATACAAATATCGAACATCTATGAACGTGGTTCAATTCAAACTTGTTGAAACTCAAGGTTGAATGTTAAATGTTGAAAATTATCACTGTCTCATTCTTGTTGTGACATAACTGGAGACGTTAGAGTCACGATTCAGCCTCTCAAATGTCGCAACATGAAAAAAAATCAAAATTCATTTCAATTTGGGAAGTGGTAATGTTGCGTTTGTTAATGTGCCGACGACAGACAATCTCTCGTGAGATTTGACATAAAATGTATATAAGCTCAGCTCTTTGTCTTGTCACTGTGCAGATGAGTGAGGTTAGCTCCCCCTCTAAGTCCATTTGGGAATCATCGTATTCTTTCCAATAATATCCATCGGTTTCAAGAAAATCATTGTTCATGGAGGCCATGTAGAAAAAATATTCATTTGAGAAGAAACAAATTGTTTACATTGGAAATGTTGAGTTAAGAATATCCGAGTAGCTTATAGTCTGGTACAGACTATACTATGGATTAAATCATTTACAGTCACCATATTTGGCAAGCAAATTGCGCAAGGCATTTTTTCTTCAATCATAAATATTCAGCATCATTCAAATTACATTTTGCACTGAATTATTATTATTTCTTTCAACCTTCATTGTTTGTTAAAAAATAATTGAAATCTCTTAATCTCTTGGAAACATGATTTTCTAAGATATTATATCGGTTTTTGGCAAATTCTTAATATGAATAAAATTCTCATGGTTCCGACCCAATGGGTTTTATATTTAGACATTGATTACTTTATATTTAGACATTAGATAAATCTCGGTGTTTTACATTCATTCTCCCTTCCCTTTGCCCCACGGAAGTATATTTCCGTAACGAAATGGTAAAGCAAGTTATCTCTCAGTTAATGTTTTGAGAAATATGTCCGAATCTAAGGGAAATATCGGAATTTTTGCAATTACATTTGTTGTAGAACTCGAGTCGCTCTATAAAAAAGGTTTCATCAGCTTCTGCGAATCCTGAGATATTGATAAAAAATTGGGAAATAGTCAAAAGCGAGTTATCCCATTTTGCCGCATCGTTACTGATTTATAAGACAAAGTCGGAAGTATAAGGTCAAATGGGGCTCAAATGATTGTTCGGATGCTCATCTAAGGAAGTAGGGAAGCAACTCCCTGAAGAACTGATGTCTAAAATACTACGATGCCCTCAAATAATTTGAAGTTACCATAACTACGAAAATGAGAAAAACCAATTTTCTCGGGTAATCTATTTTTTTCTCCACATCATTGTATATTTCTCTTAACCATTTCCCTACAGAATAGAGAGCAAACACGAGGTGACGATCCTCGGGGGACTCAACGAGTTTTCCGTCAAGTTTTACGGGCCACGTGGAAGTGAGTATCGATTTAATTTAATAAATAACTACTCTCTTTTTATTTAAAATGGAACAAGTTGAAGTAACAATGATTTAATTACCATTTAATGACGCTACTGAAGCATGATATACCTTCGTCCTTGGATTTTCTTTGCAAAGGTCACGTTGCACAGGTTTTCCCGATCGAGTAATTTTCTCGGCTATTTTTTTTTTATTAGTTTAAATGAAAGGCATTTTAGTTGTGCTTTAAGTTGAGGTACTTGTCTAGTTGTTTGCTCCTTAGTTAATTGGTTGTCTTTAACATTCCCCAAAACGTCTCTTTTTTTCAGAAACAGTGATACACTTGCAACTTTATTTTTCTTTAATCGATAAATTATTAAATTTCATCGACGTCTCATTGAAAGACATTCTTTCGGATGAATGATTACAAAGGCTCCTTGACGATTATGAGGGTCTTATTTGATTGTTTGAATCCATCTGTTCGTGACGTCTTGGTTGAAGCCTACTCATAGGCCAATTTCCCCGGGTTATAGTGAACGCACGTCTAGTGTTGCCATGTGATTATCACAGGCTGTAAAGTAATTCCTGGCAAATATAATATTGAAGAAAGTATTATTTATAATATTCATTCGAGAAATTCTTGCAAAAATCGACCTGACAATGAAAAATATACAACAGTAATAAGTTGGCAAGATTCTCAGAAGAAGTGCTACTCTGAAGGCAGTACTTGGATATCCTTAACGGTGAAATTCCAAGTACAAGCGCTTGTAATTTATGAAAGTCACGCATCTAACGATTATTGAATGCTAGCACGCCTTTTGCATGATTAAATCAAATTACTGCACTTATCTCTCAGTCTCCGTACTTGTTCATGTTTTTTCTTTTCATAAATTAGCTTGGACGGTAGACCCTATATTTTTTTACAACAGTAGTTGAAAATTTTGTTATCTAAAATGTACCTTTGAATTATCTCTATTGACTAATCTAAGATTGGAATATTGGAGGCATTCCCTTGAGATCAGTGCAAGTCTACAAATTTTTATTTGATTTTACAATAATTTTTATAATTTATTTCGATGATTCGATTGATTATCGCCACACCTATAATGACATTTGAAATTGATTTCGACGTTATTTTGTTCAGTTATAGATTTTCAGTTTATCCATTTGGAGTTTAGCGAGTCCAACGGGAACAGTGTTCCTGCTGATGACTCGTTGTATGCAGCCCGTTTAGAAACTGGGTTAGTGGGTCATCCTCACTCGTAGGCGGTTGTTCTATTCGCTAGCATCGAACCACGTCAATATGCGTCTCTGCGCATCGAATGCGCAACCCTTTCTATTTTATGTAAAATCGAAATTCGTAATTGTCGGAGTAATAGGTGAAAGAGAATTTTTACTTTCTTGAAGTGGTGAATGGATCAGTAATTGTATACTATTTTCTATGATAATGGGAGATACTTGGAGTTCAAATCAAGTCTTGAGATTGTCACACAAGGAGCTTTTGTCATGTGGCCAGCCATTCTCGTCAGGTCTACGAATTCCACTTTTCCCACGTAATTTTGCGTATTTATTTGCTATTTTCCAGATTAAAAAAAAATTTTTAACGCTAATAGAAAGTTAAATTTCTGACGAGTATTTTTTTTTGTTTATTTCCCCCTGCATATATTCTATACTTCCCAAAATTTATTTTTCCTTCCCGTCTAATAAAAGGATCAGTACTCCTCACATTTTGAAAAATTTCGAAATTCATATCACCAGATTAATAATAGATAAACGTATCGACAGGAGGGAATACATTCTTTATTTTTTAATTTTAATAACGGAACCCGTGTGTCGTTGCGGCCCGGTAAGAGCTAAGTACTTCTCTGCTGTCTAGCCCTTTGAATTCCTGCTCTAGGAAGGGACAGCTCCAGGTCCACTGCTGCTTCCTCATGAAAGCAGGGCAGCATCACAGGAGGCGTGCAGTCTCCTCTTCATCCCAGAACTCAGAATTTATATTCTCAGACAGGTTCAGCAGGTTCAGGTGTATTCGGCGGCTGCAGTGCCCCATCAGTACCCCGACTGTCTATGTCACGATATTTTTCTCTAATTTCATCAGCGGCTCTGTGGGCTTGAGGCTTCACTCTCCGATGAAAAGCTTAGATTGTCTTGCACCGATCGTCCGCCTCCAGGGACAGCTCAGTTGTTCCATCGTTCACTCTCTGGTGTTCGGTTTAACGGTTCGTCGGGCTACACCGACGTCAAAGCCTGGAAGAGAAAGGGAGGGACTTCCCGCACCTTTCCTGGCCAGCCTTTTCGTTTTCTAGTATCTCAGAGTGTCCTGGTACCCAGATTAACTCGATCCTGGTATTAAGTCAATTTATCTTACGACTTCCTGAGCTGCTTCCGGGGAACCCGTAGAACTTACGCCTGTCTGTTATTGATGTGTCGGCATATATTTTTTTGAATAATTTTGACAGAATGAATAGGCTGAATGACAGACATTAAGAATTGAGGATGGAACATTTAAATGGATTACTATATGATAATTACGAACGATAAGTCAGGAGACATGAAAATATAATGACCTATCATCCTGTAATTGTGCTGTATTTCAGCGCCGTACGAGGGTGGAATATGGAAAGTGAGAGTCCACTTGCCCGAACACTATCCCTTCAAATCACCTTCAATTGGGTTCATCAATAAAGTTTATCATCCCAACATCGACGAAGTGTCTGGTACGGTTTGTCTTGATGTCATTAATCAGGCGTGGACGGCTCTTTACGGTGAGATGTCATTAATTTATCGAAATTCAGTGGTCATAAGAATTTAGTGATATAGCTGTATTATTTTCTCTCTGTTACAGATTTATCCAATATTTTTGAATCTTTCCTGCCTCAGTTGCTAACATATCCCAATCCGATTGATCCACTCAACGGCGATGCCGCTGCTATGTATCTTCATAAGCCAGAAGAATACAAGAAAAAAGTTGCAGGTCAGAAATTAGACAATTGTGGCAATTAGACAATTAGACGATGAGGCAGTTGTGTTGTGGGAAATTTTAATTAATTTTTTTTTACGGTCTAAAATTATTGGAACTCAATAGAGCAATTTCTGAAGATTACCAGCATGTTTTTAAATTATTGATGAACAATGCATTTTTCGATTGCAAAATTCATTTATTCGGAAACTAAATCGAGTTTAGTCGTATTTAGAATTTCAGCACAAAAAATATATTAAAAAGAGATTTCCTGGTTACGTACATAAGGCTTGTGGAAGTTCAAATAACTTCAATCATTTATCAATCAACAATGAATTTTAAAACAAGTAATGTTGTAGAGAATGGTCGTTAAATGCGTATTTATGATTTTTTTTTCAAATGGCCCTAACTTCCTAATTTCGCAATATATATAATTGACGTCAAACGTTAATTACAATATAATAATCTCTAAATTCTCCTTTCAGATTACGTAAGGAAATACGCCACAGAAGAAGCACTCAGGGACCAGGAGAATGGTGGTAATGGTAATGGCATGTCATCAGACAGTGAATCCTCGATGAGTGACTTCAGCGAGGACGAGGCGCAAGACATGGAGTTGTAACCAAATATTCTGCAATACTTCATATCCATCAATACATAAAAAATCCTCCAATTACGCCGGTAAACAAATGGCCAAGAGCAGCTCCTATAATTTTTTTTTTCGCATTAAACAATAAATTCATTAAGAAAGAAAGCGGCGTTTAATGCTATTAGCATTTGATCTATCGGCTCATCAGGGAATCAACAACATCATCGATCCTGAAAATGAATAGATCAATTCACGTTGATTTCCAAACTACTCAGAGGTTCTTTAGATTAAGTTCACGCGACAGTTTATTTTTATGGGAATAAATTATATTGGAGTTATTACATCTTGGTACATAATTAGAAGCAAACGTAATAATGGCCCCCTTATTCATGATACTTTTATTATTCATCAAAATTCTATTTAAAAATTAATTAAAAAATCATTATTATTTTTAGTTTTTTTTTATTGATTGATTGATTTATTAGGATAATCACAGATGAGTACGCATCTCCTGACATGAGCGACATTAAATTACTCTTTTTCTAATCTTGGGAATTCTCTGAGAGAAGCCACGATGTGCTGCACTTGACATCGGCCAACGATATACAGGAATTATTCAATATACGAAATACCATGACTTCAGAAAATAATGAACCATTATGGATATCGGAATTCCAATTCGAATAGACGTATCGTAATTTGGTCATCTAAAAGGAAAAAAGCAGAATATTCAGTGAATTGGCGATTTTTTTCAGCTGGATTTGAAATATTAACGTGCGCCTATTCAAATTGAAGTTCTGAGCCACTCATCTTGGAATAATTTTGGGAGAAAATGTCGAAATTAATTTTAACTAGTAATATTCGGAATGTTTGTGACACGGGGAACATTGTCCATTACGTCAAAAAATTAAAATTCGATTCTCAACTATTTTTTACCTGTCTCATAATAATGTGATAATTGGATTTTGAAAGTAATGCTCAACTCCCTCGTTGTTTTTCTCCTACATTTTTTTCGTGAATTTAATGAATCGATCAATCAGGCATACATAATTCAAGAGCTGATCTTCATTATTTCATTAAGTCAATTCATGTATATTTTTCAATAATTAAAATTGAGAAGAAAAAGAAAAAAAATCGCTATCAATCGAGATGATGTCATTCTACTCGAAGATCTCACATATTTACAATATTTTAATTGATTACACAAATTTCTATTATATAGTAATTGTTATTGCAGTAATGATTGCATTCATATGCCTAGCAGGAATAACAACTTACTGAATAAAAAAAAATATATATATATATGAACGAAGATGGCGAATTACAAATGTAAAATCTGAAATTGTCTGGGTTGAACGACATTTCGTTGAATATGAGATAAAAATAATAATAATAGGATATAGAATAGGATGAAAATTATTTTTTACAATTACGCTAGTTACTAGGTGTGGACTGCCTTGGATATTTCACCAATGTTTTTCTGTCTCCTAATTCTCCAAATTGGAAGTAGGATTGTTTTTCGTGAAGGAAATACAATGTTTCGACTGTATTTTTTAGGCAGGGGGATAGGAAAATGAAAATTGAATTTTTGCGTTGGAAAGATGGAAGAGAGTAAGTGCCATAGAAAAATGAAAAATAATTTTTTGAGTAAATAAATAAAATGTATCCAGGGGTCTGCGCCGTGAATCCTCCACACCTCTGTTTTCAAATGCACAACGCGGTGTTATTGTCCAGTGATGGAGAAGGAGATTTAGAAGAATGATAGTGTCTGAAATGGTGATGCTATTAAGGGTGAATTCGTATTCGCATTAACGAAAAAGAAAGCAGAACAAAATGAAATAAAAAATATATAGAAATAATAACAAGGAACACACACTATCCTACTATAAATATTTATAAGTGCATAAAATACAATAAAGGAGAAACGATAAAATTATATTATAACGAGTCAAAGGTGATTAAAGTGAATGAAATTTTTTGGTACAATAAACACAAAATAAAAACAACAAAAACATTGTCGTAAGATTCCTTCAATCGATTATTACGATCATCATTCTGATTGTAAATTAGGAATTGAATTTCCAAGACAAATAAAAGTTCAAAATATATTCTTGAATTAGAATTGTTACCCTGGATCATTCAAATTGTGTCGTGTTGCTTTCGGGTATTTAAGATACATCTGAGGGTCCAGTCAGCGCATAATCAATATTTATTCAGCGAATAAATTCTTGATGAAGTTCACATCAAATTCGAATTCGAAGTTCACGTCAGATTTGAATTCTCTCGAACAAAATATTTTTTCAACGTTTCTTTCGCCACTGAGTATTTTGTCGGCATTTGGTGGGCCAAAAAATACCGAAAAAAACATTCATCCGCCCTTGGGGAAAAATGCAAGATCGTCAGCAACAACATGGAAATAAAAAATGTTTCTCTTCCATTGCTAAAATTGAATTATCCGACAATTCAACCAACGATTCCGTGTCACGATTATCCTCTCTGCCACCGTTCTCGGTAATTTTAGTTACGCTAACCATTCTCCCATCCGCAAGTCTCCCCCAACTCCGCATAAATATTTCGTACATTAAAGTTCACTTTATCAGCTTCTACTTACTTCCCATTTCCCATCATCCAGTTAGTATAATTTCCTCCAGCAGTTGATGGTTTTCCCATGGTACATAACTGATAAGTAACACCAATCAAATAATCATTACAGCAGCTAGAGCCAGAGAACAGTTTATAACAATTTTTTTTTTAACAATTTCCAAACTCGGCAGTATGAATACTCGAGTGACAAATGTGAACAACAGGGACATTTCATCATTCCGTTATTTTTTTTCTACAGATGTATTCCTCTTGCAATTCACTGGTGCTTCTTCCATCGGTGATGTCTTTGAAAACACTCCACGGAGAGAACGATGGTGGGAATTATTTGTTTCCATCTGTGGTATCATCGTTCCTTCCTTCGTATTGTTTTGTGAATTCACCACTGTCTATCTAGCGGCTAAAAAGGATCTGAATTTCATGATTGAAGCGTTGACAGCAACATTCTCAGGTCTTTTGAGCATTATGAAAGTGAGTAAGAAGACATAATACTAAAAACCGCAGCAATATGTTTGGGTTTTAATTTATGCAAATTTCCATGTGTGTATTTGAATATTGAGGGAATACGGCTCTGGACACATCGGGTTGATCTTTTTAACCTTTTGCAAAATCTATCTAAACTGTGGGAATCGGCGAAACTTAATCAGCTAATCACTTCGGAAATGATCAAAACTGCCGAACGAACGAAACGCATTCGATCCTATTATTGCGGCGTTGTCATTGTGCTTGCTCTCTCTTATTGCCTTCGTCCATACACGTAAATAAATTGTAATTTTATTCAGTTACATTTGTAATAACGTTTGAGTTTCATTATAGATTACTTCTCAATCATTCTCTTTACGCCATGAATGAAAGTTACGATTTCTCGGTAACGATATATCCTGCAACGTATCCTTTCTCCACTGGAGAATACATCAGCTATTTGATCTGTCTCGCCTACGAGATCATCGTCATGGTATGTGTCATAACTTACTGGATCACCTGTGACGGTCTTTTTGCTCAGATCACAATACATTTATCACTGCAATTCGAAGCAAGTATTTATCCTACAAGACTTTTTCACAATCCTATGGAGTAGGTAATAATTTCCTTAGAATTGTCAATTCTCAGATATTAGCTGAGGAATTGAAGCAGATAAATACAATTCACAAAGATCATTCAAAAGTATACGTTGAAAATCAGCAGTTAGCTACTATTGCTCAGCGACACAATGAGATGTTCTTGTAAGTTGTGAAATGATAATTAAGATTCAGTAAATTTAAACAATATTTTCTTGTTTTTATCAGACATTGCGCCACAGCAGAAGACTTTTTCAACCCCATAATTTTTCTTACGGTGTTAATCAATGGGGCTCACTGTTGCTTCTGCATGTTCAGCTTGGAAAAGGTAAAGGAAAATAAAAATGTTTAGGTTTTCAATCGCCGAATTTTTACCGTAGCTTTGAGATTAACTTTTACTGCGGATGTACATCATCTACTGATGATGTGAAAGTGAATTGGGCCAGGGAAAAATCGGTATTTCCACAATAAATTTATCGAGAAAGATGTGCATTCAGGATTGGGCAAGAAAAATGTGTAAAATACCGCTGGTGTATTACTTGTTTTTTTACGTAGACAAAAGGTGATTTACTAAAAATATTTGAAATATTGTCGCGAGTGCAGTTACATCTACTATGACAGGGGATTTAATGGGAAGAATCGCTCTATTCTTATTGTTTAACTAATTAAGCTTTCTCCCTTTCGTTCATTTATGTAGTTTGATCGCACCCTGTAACAATATCTTTGCAGGAATTATCGAATGGAGATTTAAACGAAATAATGAAGAATCTCTTCCATATAATGGCTCTTTCAGGTCAAACAATCGTTTACTGTGGTTATGCAGATCGTTTAACTCATCAGGTAATTAATGCAGATGCAGAAGACTTGCAATGTTTAATATCGATGTTCTATCGTAATCTGCAGACCTCCAAAATAAGTGACGCAATTTATAATTCTGCTTGGATTGATCAGAGTAAAAAATTCAGACTCATGTTGTTAACAATGCTTATGCGTGCTCAGAAAGAATATATATACACGTCTTACGGTATCATTACCCTTAACCTGCAGCGAGTAACAAGGGTGAGCATGTTAATAATTAAACTATATATTGAATCTAAATGAATTAATTTTTTTTATACCAATAATACAGATCGCCAATGCGGCTATGGGATATTTTGCTCTCTTACGTAGCATGCCATGAATGATGGAATAATTTATTTAAATCATTTTGCCCTTTACCACAGAAGGGTGATCGAACCAGAGATACAAAATGGCTCGAACAGCAGCATTGTTTGTATGAAAAATGTCACCAACATTATTGTTTGATGTTGAAGAGTAAAATTTCAATTGATCTTCATCTTTTCCATTATCTACTTCTCAAGTTCTTTTAGCCACAACAGTCATCAAATGTGTTTGTAAAAATTTATAGTAAAATAATCTACAAGATTCTCTCGGTGCTGACGACAATGCAAAGCCAATTATTTGAAAAGAGGAATTGCGCGGGAACCGCAGCCTGCGCGCAGCGGCAGTTGATTCGAATGGTAGTCCACAGCGATTGAATCAGGACTTGAGTAGAATAGGTCCCAATTTTCGTTTCAGTCCCTCGGGTATGGTATCATACTCAAATCTTAAAAAACAATTTTTTGGTGGAATCGTGCGTGCTTTGGGGTGAAATTCTAAACGGACAAGAAAATGGGTAAAAAGTACCACGAAAATTATAGTTGGGATTATGGGGTAGGAAAACCGCCCTTATCAAAGCATTTGTCTTTTTCAATCAAAATTTACTACCACTTGAATGAACACTGATTAGTGTACACAGAAAAATTACATTTTTACGTTACGTAAAAAATACCACTTGTGTGATTCTCCAGGATGGTCTTTTAAACACGCGGTGAAACATGCGCAGGAAATTATTACCCACCTTTTGATGTAGATCATTCTGCGACTTTGAATCCTTATTGCGTGGCAGTCAAAGTAAAATTGCTATAATAAATATATTTAACGTGATTCGGTACAAGACGTAACTGATGTTACATGCGATTGCTTATAACATATATTGTGTTATATTTTTTATAGCAAAAAAAATTACTACAAAATCATAATATGGTTCCGAGGTGAGCTAATGTTCAAAGTTTTGGGTTCCCATTTTATTGCCTGTTAAAACCGCTGTCAAATTCTAAGATTTCCGCAAAAATTACGGTACAATAAAGTCAAGATTCCAGAAAAGGAGTAAAATTTATTATCTTTTCGTGAATTTTTCCCTGTGTTTGAGACAAAAGTAACCACAAAAGCACCTTTCCTACACGATTACCCATACTTTATTGTAATTTTTGTAATATTTTTCTGTCCATGGAGGTAGGATAAACTGTTGAAATTTGGTAGTAAACAATTGAAGACATCATTATCTTTCCAACTTACGTGTAGTTGATATTTGCATATTAATCTTACATCGAATAGTAAATAGATCATTGTCTGGTTGGATGATACACTCGATATTCGACGTTAGCGAGCAACAGAGCGTGTACCGATGCATAACATTTTCTTGAAGGCCAGACGGAATTCGGGTGAGAAAATTGTATAAATAATAGGATTGAGGGTACTATTAAAATAACCTAGCCATAGAAATATGCTAGCTAATAGTTGTGGTGGATAACAAACAGTACAGATAGCTTGAAGTAGAGTAACAAAGAAAAATGGAAGCCAACATGCCACAAAGGCACCCGTGATTATGGCAAGCGTTTTGGCTGCCTTTCTTTCACGTTTTGCTTCGATTGTTTTTGTTATAATTTGTGGCTGTGAACTTTGTACCACAACTGCTGTCGATGTAGTTGACATTATAGTTCCCATTGTTGTTGATATCGTTGTTATTGTTGTTGATACTGATGTCGGTTGTGCCGTTGTACTGCCATCGTAAGATGTTTTCTCAGGTGATGCTGAAGAATGTTCTGGCGTAGATCGTGTTATTGTGAAAGCAGCTGACTCTTCAAGTGTTCTACATATGATAAATTAGACAAATTAACGTTATTTGTCTTGTCTCGTGGTTCCTTATTTATTCAGGATTTTCAAAAATAGGTGAGTGGAATTTTTATCACATTCAATTGTCGTCAATACAATAATCTGAAATTTATAAAATTGATTCAATTGATATGCCACCTGCGTTTAACGAGTTTGAGAAGTCCATTTCCCTGGCGGGATTGGTGAACTTTGGTTCCAGGACGTTTTCTTATACGCCTCCTCGCTGCTTGGAATATTCTCCAATATAAGAACAGAATAGCTAAGAGGGGTACATAGAATGTGGCGCAGGTCGCAAATATCTGTGGATGAAAATTAATTGGTATTTTTATTTGTCCCCAAGTAATGATCATTGCAAATTGTTTAGCGAAGGACAACGTGGATAGTTTGAACATTTTTTATGCGGATATGTTATACGATAGGGTTGATTTATGTAGAAGACATCATTGATTATACAGAATGGGTCATTGGTCCTGTGACCTGATCCGAGATTTATAAATCAGGTTTTTTAGATCAAAGATTGATCTGAAACTTGAATAAATTTTCACTCGAGAGCAGGATCAATGAAGTCTGAACTAAAAGAAGTACAGGTTCACCAGGTTATTGTTAATTTTAATTATGTAAGGCATTTTAGAAAAATGCCTTACATAATTAAAATGCCAAAATGCCAAAAATATCTGATAAATAATGGTACTGTATGGGAAATTTACCTGATATGCAGGATCTTGGGAAACTAAACATTTTCCCTGGTCAATACGCTCCATATAGGCGGGATCTTTCCAGCCAAATTGCGGTGCCAATGAGACCACTAAAGAAGCAATCCACACACTAGCAATTAGTAGAGAAATTCTCCTCGGAGTCCTCCCCTAAAAATATAAAAAGTCATTCTCCCCTGCAAACTACACGCCAAGTTCTGGGTTTAGGGAGAACTTCCGAACAACTTCTAATTAAGAAATGATTTAACTTGCTGGTGGTCTACAAATTAATGGAAATTACATGAAACAATATATATATACATATATCTATAGAAGTGGGCGCCCGCATGAGAAAAGTTGTCGTTGCTGATTCGAAGTTACTCACAGTGTCGTATGCAGCAGTTGATTCCGCGCATGTTAATCACAAATACAAACTTTTACGTAGAATAATACCCAATTAATTATTGTTCAAGTTGTGTGATCGACATTTTGCTGGAAGTCATGCAAATAATATTTATTATTAGGGATGTTGGAGGCTTTAAAAGATGCGATGAAATAGTCATTGTCATGGATCATTGACGGACAAATCCCATTGCTCTTAAGGGTTCTTGTCCTAAAATCGCGATTTATCAGTACATCAAGTACTTTCACCACTTTTCACTAGTGAGATGTTCTTCTACTTTTGTTGTCCAACAGTACAGCTTACACAATGTCCTCTGATTGTTTACAATTGTTTATAAAATATTTTTCCTCCAGATAAACCCTCTTCGACCATAAATTGCTAGATATTTTGCGATAATTTTTTTATCTGCACTTTGTGGGCCTGAATTTAAATCGCAATATTAATCCGTGAAAAGAGTTGGAGGAATGCACGTGTTATCGCACACTCGCGGGTCATTTTCCAACATTCAAATATTACTGTGATAACAATGAAAACCTCAGCGCCAGTAATTGGATGATTTCGATTAAATCGCTAACAAGGTCTGTTGACCTTTTTCTTCTGCTGTGTAAATGGTGCACTTGTAATGAAGATAATTAAATATTGATGGACCCATTCGGCAGAGAAGAATCTACAATTTGATCGTAGATTAAAAATTAATTAAAAAATAATATTTTAAGCCGTAAACGGTTTAATCCAAATATCTCGACTATTGACACCGTCAACATGGACTCCTTTCATGCAGACGCCCATATATATGTATGCATAACCTGAATATAATTAAGATCGGTCACCGCCCAATATCTGTCAACAGCAATTGCGACCAGATGCAGTATTGACGCTGTGCAACACAGTACATCACTGCTTGTCCATATGTCACATAGTTCGGGGCCCAACGACCATCCTGAATTTATCTGAAATAAAAAAATCAAGAGCGTAAAGTTTGACTATTAACTACTTAACCGCCCTAAAAATACTATTAACAGTTCACAACGTTGTGATGTTTTTTTCCAACTGTAGTAGTCGTATATTCATTTTGTAGTGAAATTTCCTATATTTCGTTTTTAAGATTTAACTGTGAAAATGATTTTTTAGGTACATCCGGATACAGCGGGTTAAACATCTGTCTCTCTAAAATACTATTTTTATTAAGCATGAGCAATGAGTATATTTTTTTATTAATCATTCGAAGAATTCGTCTGAAAAATATTGGAAAGATCCCCACGTTATTCAGCAAAAAGATTAGACATTCTATTATGATGTTAAGGGGAAGTTTTGCGCATGTCGACATTCATTGCTTTGCAAAAAATAAAATTAAAACTAAACTCTATATGTGACCACAGACCACTTAGCTTCATCCTATCTCATCGGCTCTAAGGCACACCTATTTCTTCTTCTTTCGCATGGATGTTCATACTTTAGTATCGATATCCCGATATATGTGACATTAAAGGTTGGCAGAAAAAAATACCGATGGCCTCCGATGAAACGATGTTAAAAAAAAATGGCCCTTGGTAAAGTACCTGAAGCAAGAACGATGGAAAGAAATAATGATCGATGGGAAAAATTATTGAATGTAAAGGTTTTACGAGAAGGGACTACAACGACACTAGTTTTTTCCGTTTTTTATTGGTCTGACCTCCTGTTGTATGTGCGACTTTTGTTGTTTTTCTGACGCTTATGATTGACCTGTTCGGATTATTTGTTACCCATTTTCAACCCCTTCTGACTTTTTCATTTGTGTTTCTGAATGACTATTGGTATTTTTAAAATTTGTCATGTTCGCTCATGTATTTAATAATTAATATTTTCCGGTGTCCGATGCTTTTGGGACTAGTAGAAATGTCTTTGGCGAATTTTTTTAAGCGTAAGATATCTTGATTCTTGAACAAATCTGGGTAATGTTGATTTCTGTAACAGTGGTCATTTGAAACAGAATTTTTCTTTCCGAAATATTTTATAAGTTGATAATAGTGCGATAGGATATGAGCGGTACTAAACAAAGATAATAATAAATTTTCGCATGACGAAGTGTGATGAAATTTGTTCCTGAAATGTACTGAAATTAACATATACCTCGTAAACTGCACTGAGCGGCATAACCAGGCAAGCTACCATGAGATCAGCTACCGCAAGACTGATAATTAGGTAATTTGCAACGGATTGTAAATTTCTGTCCAGTAGAATGGCTGCTATAACGAATACATTTCCTGTAACAATTTGGATCCATCCTTAATGCACCTGTGAAATGATTATTCAATACTGATGGCGAGGGATCATTGCTTTCTCAATGAATATAATTCGGGAAAAAGGTCGCTTATTAACACCATCAACAAACAATTTAATACATTTATCATCGAAATCTCATGAAAATAGCAGTCATTGTTATACTTTATTCGAGTAGTTAATTAATCTTTTTGTTTTTCCTGCTTTCAATGGATTTACTCCAATTATAAATCAATCTAGCAGTCATAATACGCGCTTTCATCGCTGTATATTGTATGGTATTATCAATTTATTCCCGACTGTTTCTAAAGAGTAAAACCCCCACAAATAGGGGAGGCAATCTCTGTACCGCTCAACTACCAATACCGGTCACCTGATTTTTTCCATAATCACAACATTTTCCGCAGTCTCCCTCGCTCCATTCAATTATGAGTTTCGAACTTTGTAATGAAAATGTCATTCGCACGAAAATTTTCTTTTTTCTTCTCACTCCTTTGGATGACAAGAAAATTAAATAAAAATCGTCTCAGGAAAAATGGTTCTGCAGAGGCGAGAAATTGTTTAATAAAATTTACGCGAAAGTTTCATGATTCTCAAGTATTTTAGGAAATATTTTCAGAATATTGAACAATGATTTCAAAATGCGAATGGCTGGGACATTCTATCCAAGCCATTAAACCCCCGTTGGTTGCATAAAAGTTACGCGTTGCTCGCGCTATAAACACCCTGACGTACTAGCATAAATTGACATAACGACAAATTTTAAAGTTCAAGGAAAAATAAAGGAATCAAGAATTATCTGGATAGTGTACATGAATACCCGTAACTACGTATTCAAGTACAAAGTTGTCATGTTTTTTCCGAAAGTTTGCGTTAATTTGTTACAAGACCCGGAGTTTCGAAAGAAAAAATAAATAAAGTAATTACGTGTAGCCGTTTGCAAAAGGTTTTCATTTATACAACTTTTAGATATTTTAAAAAGTCATATCAAAATTATTTCAAATTTTTCAGAAGCTCTGCTGCAGGGGAATTTCGAAAATTGGGAACAGTGCGCTGGAGTTTTCATACATTATTTGAGAAATTATGATTTATTTGGCCAGTTTCTTCATGGAAGAAATAATTTGTTTAACCGGAATAGGATTAAAGTATTTTACTATTATTTTCCTTTATGAACGAATGGGATGAAGATAGAAATAGTATATCCGTAATTTAAATAAATAAATTCCTTTTAGTTAATCGAAGGGAATCTACTTTTACACATCTATTGACGCGAGTTATATACGAAGAGAAATAGTTCTATAAAAAATACGTAAAGGTAATTCCCAAATGAGAACAGAGGTTCGATAACAATAACGATGGATCCAGTAAAAAGTCCAAAAACCTTCGTAAAAATTACGTAACTCGCGGTGGATTATGTACGGAGCATCCCCTACCTTTTCCTGGATCCTCTATAATTTTTATCGTACCTATATTCTCGCTTGCGAATTACGGAGCTTTCCCGCAATTTTTATCGAGCCTTCTCTCCGTGTATAGGAATCAAATTGAGCGGTACGAGCTGCATGCGCCCAATACCACTCACTCATTCCCTGTCTTCATTTTTTTGATGATTTATCGTAATTGGAACAAAAATTGAGGACCTGGGGCTTTTAAATATTTAGCTGAGAGGGTAAAAAAAATATGAGGCCATGAATTTTCATTTAAAATCTCGGTTTAGGGTACGAAAAGTATCGTTATTCCTTACTTGAGCGCATAGAGAGGAAGATTACTAAATGAATTTGAATTTTTTATGATATTAAAGAAAAATGAGGGTCTGCTTCGCAAAAATTCAGCAATTTTCGTCCAATTTTTCTCTGAATCACAATTTCCCTTTCCTCCTCATGCAGTCCACGCCCGATTTCTCCCCCTCGAAGTATCTCCGATATTCTTAAATCACCCTTAGCTCAGCTAGGAAATTATTCAATGTAATGATTTTTAACTAACCGACAATAGTAATGAGAATCAGGAGCCCCAGGAAAATACCTGTAAGTACCATTGTCACCTCTTCGAGTGGTAATCCATGATCGGTAGTTGTTCTGTTCCCAGCAGAATGAATAGCCATTATTTATATCCTTTTCAATCTTCATTACTGTAAAAAGGGATTAGTCATGATAGTGAGAGTAGCCTTAGAATAATTCTCAAGAGTATGTACGCGACGAAATCGTGCCAATTTCTCATCATTATTATCATCGTCATCGACATCATCTGCATATATTGAGTGTCATTGAGTTGTAGTAGCTCGTTCTCAGTGGACTTTCAACGGGCACTACAGAATGCTTGCCAAATGTTGATTCCATCCGAGCATGATGGAATAGTCAGTTAAATAAATTTCATGCCCCATGGCTATTTGATGTAAATTTCCCTATCATCTGTCCCACACGATCTGGATTCATACTCTTTTGTGTTTCCAATTGCTTACTCGAAAAGTTTTCACATATATATTTTTCATCCATTCTTATGCGCTTCTGATGATATATGCGGTGATTTCATGAATATCAGCAGGACCTGCAAATGACAAGTGACTATAACACAGGATAATTCGACTATTGATTTGAGAAAAATTAAAAATCGGAAGTAAAGAAAGTTATTACGGTTTGGGTTTTTTTTTCGAGTGCAATAACCTACGGACTTACTAATAATGTATAAAAATATATTAAAAATAGGTAAAGTAGATAGAATATAATTGTTTATTCACTGACAGTGATTTTTAAGACTCAATGCAAACACGAAATCGTCAAGAAAAATCTACAGCATAATTATCGTACGTGTTGATAATTCGTTCCAATATTCAAATTATCTGAAATGACAGATAGGACTGAAAATCTAGTGCTAAACATCCAGTAAAATGAAAATTATTATCTCATGCATCACTTACTGTGAAAGCAGAAATATTCATATTCGCCGGTTATTATTCATCTTCATTTCAATTTAATCACCTTTTTGAAAAGACGATTAGGACTTGGAAGAAGTTTACCAACGCGTTGAAACAATCCTCTGCCTCTTTCAAAATGGCGGCACTTGGGGAAAAAAATCTAGACTTAGAAAAGGTATTATTCGCTGCTGCAATAATTGTTAATAACTGTCATTATGACATTCATAGGTAGAACTTTTTATTCAATAGAAATGTACTAGTTTTATCATAAATTTTATGGCTGAAATAAAGGTGAAACGATCTCAAATTGATTCATAACATTGATTTTCACAGAATTTCTTTCAGCATAATGCAAACAGAGATCTAATGTGACTATTATCAATTAACGCATGGAAAAAATCATGGGTAATTCGGTACATTGTGGTATCATCGGTGTTCAGTATTTATTGTCACCCTATGACACAATTAAATAAGACAATCGGCTAATAATTTATGGAGCATGAGAGATGAAAAATTGTGACCATGTTTTTGAAGCAACAATTTTCAACGGCCAATCTACACGTCATCAATACCTCCGATAATATTGCATATCAAGCTTCATTGATGATTATGATTGATATTGCATGCATGATCATTGTCAGGAAATCAGCATTATTATTCTCAGGAATAGATTCAAACTATAAAGAGCATTCATGAAAAAAATCTATATACATTAGTCAAATAATATATTTAATAAATAATTTTTAATTTACATGCTGTTTATATTATTTGTTTATTTAAACATAAAACATGTGAGATTATGAACAACAGATATAAAACAACACCTAGAGGGAAAATAAAATTACACTTGTTGTTCTTCTCAATTGACGAAGTAATGTTTATATTTCACTCATCAATTATTTTTATTCACTCATTGATTGAAAAAACTTCATAAATATCACTCAATTTTCAGATGATTTCGTTACAAATATGTTAGAATATTGTTCAGAATGTTTTTTAAATCACCAGAAAAAAAATCAGTCTCAAATGAAATATGAAAATTTAATAGCTCATACTGGTCTGTCAAAGTATATTGTCACAATTATTTTTTTATAATAACCGATGATGTAACTGAATTTTGTGGAGTATCACGACCGTGGTATCTGTGATTACGACTCCAATCAACGAACTAAACGATACGGATATGTGAAGGGGAGTGCTCTGTGTACACTAGCTCATACAAGTAGAAAGAAACACACACCGAACTGGAGTGGACCATACTGCTGGGTGAAAAGAGGAAAAGGGGTAGATGGAGGTGAGCTGCGCAAGCGCTTATGGGGGGGTGTTGGCTTTTCCGTTTCCGCATTTTCTTTCTCTCATTTTAGTTAATTTCATACAATCTTTACATTTCCTCTAATAATTCTAATCAGCACGTTAGGGGGGCGGGGAAGGGGACAGAGGGGGGGGGTTACAAAAGTTAATTATGCTTTTGATAAAAAGACTATGAGATGAAATATTCAAAAGGCATGATTTTGCAATTTAAACGATGTCTTAGACGACGTCATTATCAGATTGGTCTATCGATATTTTTAAAAAAGTTTTATAAGAAAATAGCCATTGTTTCATCCATTTTATTTTATAATGGATTCCATGAGAAAGGTAATTGATGGATGGAAACGTTTTTCATCTACTTGGATTCAAGAATTGTATAGATTTAACCGCTGATGATTTAATTGACATGAATATAAAACTATATTTTTGTTAATAAATTGTAGCTCTGCTAAATATTTTATCCCCAGTGATAACCCACAGGCGGTGGATAGTGCGTTATGGTTGTAGATAAATTTACTGTCCATTCACTGGATAATGGCATATAAAAAATATGTACTAGAGCATAAAAATATGTATAAAAACCAGTCAGAAATAGCGTACCATATTCTGGCTAATTACTCATCTTGAACTCGAGCAAATCGACATTCAAAAGATGATTTAAACGGCCATATAGGAGATGAATACACGTACGCTAGTGGCGAGGAGAAAACAAAATAACGCATAATATGTAAATTCCACTGCCTATTCTACAATGCGAAGAACATGATTGTTACCCTTGTTCAGGGGAGGGGCGGATTGGGATGGGTCTAAAATAGGTACAGCCGCAAAGAATGGTACAGGAAGTGGCGGCCATTTTCCCCAGAAGTTTCGGGGGTAGGGCCATCTAGAATCACTGTAGGGAACTGAAAAAGAGAATTTCTTTACCTGTTGTGAAAATTACCGATCGGAGAAAAGAATGCGAATGTCCTCTATCATAATTTTATTGTAACACATAATTTTTATGTTTTATAGATGGCGATAGTAATCCAATAATCATCTTTCAACGTTCTGTCAAGGGATGCTCAACCTAAAATACTAACGAGAATGTGCATGGAAACTACATGCCCCGTTTTTTTCAAATAATTAATTAATTGTTAATGAATTAATTTATTGTATCGATGATGGTTATTCACTCTTTGAACTTAATCAGATATTTTTTTCGCAGGGCTCTATAATATTTCTTATTGTTACGGTTAATTATATATAATCGAATGAACAACTATTTATTTATTATTTTGTTAAATTTTAAATTCCATCACCGGTAATTTAGGTTAGTCCAATTATATATAACTAACCGTAACAATAAGAAATATTATAGAGCACTGCGAAAAAAATATCTGATTAAGTTCAAAGAGTGAATAACCATCATCGATACAATAAATTAATTCATTAACAATTAATTAATTATTTGAAAAAAACGGGGCATGTAGTTTCCATGCACATTCTCGTTAGTATTTTAGGTTGAGCATCCCTTGACAGAACGTTGAAAGATGATTATTGGATTACTATCGCCATCTATAAAACATAAAAATTATGTGTTACAATAAAATTATGATAGAGGACATTCGCATTCTTTTCTCCGATCGGTAATTTTCACAACAGGTAAAGAAATTCTCTTTTTCAGTTCCCTACAGTGATTCTAGATGGCCCTACCCCCGAAACTTCTGGGGAAAATGGCCGCCACTTCCTGTACCATTCTTTGCGGGTGTACCTATTTTAGACCCATCCGGCGGATTGTTCACCCGCAAATGGGGGATTTCTAGTGTACATCAGCGATGGTAATTTACCCAGGAATGGTAAAAACCACGGTAATGGCTGATGCAAATTTTCTAAATCCGTTTATCAGTGCAGTCACCTTCAGGAAGGGTCAGATGTTAACAGAATTGAGCGAGGAATATACTATCGGTATTTTATCAAATGTTCAATATGAAAAAAAAGCAAATAATTTACCGAAGAGGTTTTAGATATTTCGCATTTTAATAATGAGAAATCAAAGCACTAGTTCCTCAGGTAGCAAATGCTATGACAGATAATGCAATTGGGAAAATATTATTGTAACGGTGAATGATATGCAATTAGAATTTTTCTAATGACAGTATTGGGGTTTGAAACGTGGACAAATTGTTTATCGGATATTTTCTTTGCTTAGCAACAAACAGGGAAATATTCGAAAAAAGATCCGAAGTAAAATCGTTTTACTTGTACCACGTGACGGGAAATGCCACCATTTGATTGGGTGAAATGGGGGTGAAAAAATAATCACATTTGTTTTAAAGTAAATAATGTGAGTCGTGACCTCTATGTGCCACGGGCGGAACCCACATGTCTGCAGGGTATTTATCAGTGGCGACCTCTGTGGGTTTGCATCACAGAAGCTCATGCAACCTCGCCTATAATCTCTCTGATACGAATACCATAACCTTTGTTTGTCCATGGTTGACGTTATTTTTTACGAGTTTGTTGTTTTTAAATGGGGAATGGATATCAATTGCTTGGTGATTCTGGTTTGAACGAAGGAAGTTTGGCAAATTTTTGAAAAGTCGGGAATTTGGAACGAGTCTGAAGGATCAACAAATGTTAAGATGGTTCGATATGCAGTGCTTAAAGGACTTTATGAGCTTGAGAAGACAATTGGTTGTGGTGGATTTGCCAAAGTCAAACTTGGTACACATGTGGCAACGGGAGAAAAGGTAGCGGTGAAAATAATGGAAAAGTCAGCACTGGGTGTAAGTATTTTATCATGATTTATCAGTTGTCTACTTTTATTTTTGGTAAATATTGTAGAAGGACACGAAGAATAATAATTCAGCTGCCAGATCTTAGTTCAATAAATGGACAAATGATTTTTCTTTCACACAGGATGACTTGCCAAGGGTCAAGCTTGAAGTTGATGCTATGAAGACGTTGGTTCATCAACATATTTGCAGACTCTATCAAACTATTGAGACGGATAGTCACTATTTCATGATCATGGAGTATTGCTCAGGGGGTGAACTCTTTGATCACATTGGTAAGGTTTATGATGATTAGTTATTGTTATGAACTATCCCAATTAAATTTTTTTTCTCCTACTAATTCACATTATTTTATGTTGTAGTGGAGAAAAATCGATTGTCTGAAACTGAGTCTCGAAAATTTTTCCGACAGATCGTATCTGCAGTTGCGTATCTTCATAGTCTAGGTTTCGCCCATCGAGATTTAAAACCAGTAAGTGATCGATATATCGAAAAATCCTTAGCCTCTCGTGAACAGGACCCCTGTGATACCAAACCTGTGGCATGCTTAACATCACTATCATCTCGTATTTTATAAAGGATGAAAAATTATTTAAAAAGTGTTTGATTATAGCGATATTATTCACCGTTCCGATAATATTTTCCAATCGCATTATCAGTCATAGTACCTGGTACTGGAGGAGCTAGTGCTTTGATTTCCTTCCTTTGATTTATAGGAAAACATTCTACTGGACAAAGATCAAAATTTGAAATTAATAGACTTTGGACTTTGTGCCAAACCCAAAGGTGGGATGCAGGCTCACTTGTACACATCTTGTGGATCTCCAACTTATGCAGCGCCAGAATTAATTCTTGGCAAAAAATATTTAGGTATTTCAAGTATTTTTTATCTACCGGGCTTGCAATTATTTGGACTTGACTGACGATATCCATGACATGTTGTCTGTTATACTCTAGATTGTTTCTTCAAAATAAAATTTATGGTTAAAAATAGAACGGGGATTAATTAATTTAATTAGAGTCAAGAACATTGATTGGCATTGGACTAAGATATTTTGGAAGTTATGGGGGCAAGTCAACTGACGTGATCGATGACTTTATAATTTTTTTTTTTTTTTCAAAGGATCAGAAGTTGATATTTGGAGTATGGGAGTGTTATTGTATGCACTTCTGTGTGGTTTTCTCCCATTTGATGATAACAGCATTGAAAGTTTGTATAGAAGAATCCTTGTAAGTTTTTTTTAATCTTTTCATTTATTTAACCCCTGTACCTTAAAAATATTATTAATTAGATTAAATTATAGTACTTTAATTTAGACAATATAAATAATATAATTTTCCGGGAGTTTAAACTATTTCGATTATTCCTTTACGAACAATCGTTTCATTATTTTACTACAGAATGGACAACTTTAATAATTGAAAATGGTTGAATATGTTAGAGCTTCTTGGCGCCTCTTAAAGTACTATTCAACAGATCTTTAATTTTTCAAAATTTGTTGCAGAGTGGAAAATATGATGAGCCGAGTTGGTTATCAAGCAGTAGCAAGAGATTAATACGCGCCATGCTGCAAATTGATCCGAAAAAAAGAATTACGGTTGAAGGGCTTACTTGTCACCCTTGGGTAACCGCTGGCTTCTTAAGTCCTGTGACATTTGTCAGGAAAACCAGTGTAAAGACTCGAAAATTGATCTCTATCATTCCCTTTTCACTACAAAATATGACGTTACTTTTTTCTCATTCAATCTTTTATTGTTATTTATATACACACAGTTGGAGAGAAACGATGAGGTTCTGAATACAATGGCGGCTATTTGTGCTGAATCAGTAGAAGATATATGGAAAGCTCTGTCCAGAAGTAAAAGGACTGATTACCGAACCGCTACCTATCTATTGTTGCTTGATCGAAAGCTCAAAGGATTATCATTGCGCATTTCGAGCGCCTCTAGGTCACATTTCCGACGTGAACTCGTAAGTATCCCAGTAAGACATAACTATGATGTTTATTATCAATGGTAAATTATTATATATGATACTGCAGGATGAAGAATACTTGGAAGGAGCACAGGTGGTACCTTCATTAACAAATTTCATAACTCACTTGGATCACTCACCGAGCAATAAAGGTCGTAAGAAATCTTCCAGCGATGATAAAACATTCAATGTTTTACCAAAGACTCCGGACTCTGGTGAGTATTATATCTTTTGCAACTTTCTCGTTGCACCACTACCTAATAATTTAATTCACTGACGATACCATAGTCTCATATAGGACTGTTTGGAAAATTTTATCGTTTTTTTTTACTACCTCTTATGTGGCTAGGAGTTTTGACGGACAATATGAAATGAGTTGTAGACAACAGTTTTAAAGATATCCTTTTTTCGATCGCATTATATCGCTCCATATTTGAAAAACTCTTCATTAGATCTCATTTTTAATTTTATTTCCTCTAGAAGGAGAATCATCGAAGAATTTTATACAACCTCCAACACCTGGACGAAAAAGGCTTCGTTCTAGCGAAGAGGACGATTCGTCTTCACCTAGTGAGTTATCTGCATGATACAAATGCAATTAAACTTACAGTTTCTTTCATTACAGCGCGCTCCTAATTTAAAAAAAAAAGTTGTAATGAACCTAGTTAGAGGCTTTAGCGTGAAAATATATATACTGCGTGCTATCAAGCCTGAGGCATATCATTTACAGAACTTTCTCAGGATTTTCAATATGTTTGAAGCATCATAACTTTTTCGATGGATTCTATGTATAACTCTAGTAACATTGTCATTACGATTTTTGGACTCATCATACTTCTGATTTATTACCTAGTTCCTGTGAAAAAAGTTGCTGACCAGAAAGGGGCCATAACGCCGTCAACTCCTGTCGCATCAAATTCCAAGTAATTAGTATTTTTCATTTGTTAAACTTAATTTTTCTCGCTTGCATTTAAAGAGTAAAAATCACGAATTGTTTTTCTTCCTTTTACCACAGGGAAATCCAATCAACGCCGGGCAGTGCTAAAAAAGTAATAATGGGGTTGGAAAGAGGTTTGAATAAAATGAGATGTGTACTGACACCAAAGCGACGAATAAAGAGTGAGGAGAATCATCCAGATCAACCGATTGTATTATCGGGTAAAGGTCTTTGCAATATTTCGTCTACGTCCAGTGATTCACCTGAATATGTATTACAACAGCTTCGACGTGCCCTCCAAAGAAAAGGAATTTTTTGTCGACAAAAAGGTTTTACACTGATAGGAGGAACGGAAAGTGATGATACAGAGAATGTGAAAGAAACTGTTGTTAGACCGTTCGCTTCGAGGAAAGCATGTCGATTTCAATTGGAAGTATGCCTATTGGAAGGAGTTTGTGATGGAAAGCCATTAGTCGGAATACGGAGAAAAAGGTTAAAAGGCGATGCTTGGGTTTATAAACGCGTTTGTGAACAAGTTCTAGCCATGGCTGCTGAGCATCCACCATCGGATTCAAACGAACAAACTGATTCAAACTGTTTAATTTAATAATAGGTTTAAAAGATACATTTTCATACGATTGTTCTAGATAACATTTTGTCCTATGATAATAATGTCAAGCGTTGAATGGATGACTTGTCTGTGTAACTTATTGCTCATGCATTCCATATTTTTCCCCATCTAAGAAAAGGAGAAAACAAATAACTTTAAATGAATATTTTTATGGCATTTATATGAATTGAAATATTTGGAATAAAATCCTAAGTAAAGTGAATAAAGTAGAATTTTTCATGTGCAGTTTGCAACATGAACGAATTCAACAGAAGAAATGAGTCAACTTCTTTTGTTTTAGGACTTTGCTACCGAAATTCTAATTGAAAAATTGGATTCGTATGATTTTTGAAATTAACTGTAACTTCATTGAAGCTATTAAACGTATCGCAAATTTCTTTGATGAATAAAATCATAAAGGAGAGATTTTCATATCATCGAGCTATTGTTCATGCATTCCACGCCTGTTCACCGTGAAGAAAAAACACTTCAAATAAATTTTTTACCCTCTTTGCACGAGTCTTGGAATATTCGGTATAAAATCCTGAAGAAAGTGAACAAAGGGCAGGTGAATTTTTCACGTCCAGTTGAGAACATCATAAAATTCAACAAGACAAATTCTAGTTGAAGCCTCCGTATTGGGATGATTGTTCTGAATGTATTGCATCTGTAACTAGAGTTTTCAACTTTTTGTTATAGATACGAGTAGTATCGCGGCTTGTTTGATCCAGGGCTATTTGTCGGCTCCATGACTAGCGAATAGACAGGTGAAGTTATAAAATCATGGCAAATCGATCAGCATAAAGTGGATAACGCTTCCATTTTATTTTATGGATACGCCAGTTATGTTCTTTCATTCTGTACCGCCGAATGGGTGAAACGGGTGTTAGTATCGCGTGTGGCTTCTCTATATATATATACTTCAGCACAAGACCCGGTGAGCATGCCAAACGATGCGGCATACATGAAATACTCGGAGATACTTGTTTACTAGTGGATGGTGGGCTGGTGGATGAAAAAGGAAGAATGAATTTCTAGCAACAATAATTTTTTTTTCAAATATTCTGGCGAGAAAATCACACAGTACTCGACGATTTTTCACAGAATAATAAAAATCATGTAGAAGCTGTTTGATGCTTTATTGCGTGAATATATGTGCTCGTCGAAGGCCAATAGTCATTTCTTCTGGTACTTTTGATGTGTGTAGTGTCGGATATAAGGAGCTAGGGTAAAGTAAGTCAGGTAAGGATGGCACGCGCGGCCTGTTCTATCGCTTCCGGGCATCAGCGTGTTCGCGAGCCGCAGCTAATTGCCCTTTAATGCGCAAGTGCGTTGGCTTTTCTATGTGCCTTTCGCGATTCGCGGACCTAGATTTAATACAACGAAATCCTTGTCCAGTGCTGAATAAAACGAAGGAAAAAGATTTTTAAATAACTGATGAGATATGTTCCTCTTTACAACGAAAAATATTCGTAAAAATACCAACAGAATACAGGCTCATGCATATGCAATTCGCATATGAAAGCTGGGAGAAAAATGAATATGTAAGGCAATACAACTAGATGAAGCTATCTCCCAAAAAATTATCGCCCACTGGGTGAAGGAATGGCGTCTGAAAATTATGCTGTACTGAGAAAACAAGTTTTTTAAAATACGTTTTATTTGTATCATGAAATTGTGCAAAAAAAACTATAAAATTAATGTCATAAGTCATTTTTGCCGGAAAATATTATACATTTGGGGCTAAAAAATTCAAGAAATTCAGTGCACTTATTAGAATAATGAACCATCGTGCTACTTAAAGATCCCAAAATTGGATAACGCAGAGAAAATTATTGATAATTATTTGAAAATTCTCACGTCTTAAGTCTCACGATAATTATTTGAAAATTAGTCGACTTCGAGGGCTTTTTTCCGGTCAGGAAGTCACAGAGTCAGCCGTGGAATACTTCATTGGTTGATAGTGCGAGAGGTGTCTCTCAACATCGAAGAATTTGAAATCTCCGTGTTTCAAAAATTAATTATCAGCGGATGCGCAACATATTGAACGTTTTTACATAAAAAATAATGTCTTCAAATCCGTAATTTAAGATTAGAAAATATAAAAAATCATGCAGGAAGCCTATTGTAAAGTATTGTATAGTAATGTATAGTTTTTTCATCTCGACATTTTTTTTCCTTTTTTCCACCGATACGAGTAGTATTTCGACCAAATATACATTTTCCGGTCTCTTAGATGATAGTTTTGAATGATAGTTGTTTTGTACTCACGAGGATGGCATTATAGTAATAAAAATACCATTGCGACGGACGTTGTGTTCTATAAAAATTGTTGGGCCCCTTATCGCAAAGCAGATAGGAAACGGAACATTAAATCGAGTCCGCTGAGGGCGGGGTGTTTCGGTGGGTGCATTTGAGATTTCCTGTGTACATCGGGCCGTCCTCTGAATATACCTTGAGAAAGAATCGTTTTCGACCAACGTTCATGATTAAAGTGTATAAAATTTTATCTTTTCAATTTCCATCATATTAGAAGACAAACAACGAATATCTTTGGGTTAATACCCTGTTGAGTCAAGGCAACACTGAAAATTTGTATATAATGGTGCTATGTACATATTAATGTAAGTGAACTACACATAATAGAGATATTATAAGATACGTTACCAATAGTTTCAATTGTATGGAAATATATGTCTCTGGATGAAGACAGTCTCATCCCATAAGCACCAATATGTTCTACATCCTGCTTTTATAAGTAGTTCAAAATAGCTCCACTCTTACCATACATTCAATTACTAAAAAATACAAAAAGTTACTAAAAATTCGGCGTCATTCACAGCCGTTTTTTTTTGTTTCGTGTGAAAATCAACGTTTCCGTTGTAATTGAAGATTAACATCAAAATCGGATTCGGAGCCGTCCAGTGATTGAACTAATTTACATAGTCATCGTGAAAAAAAACCTGTAAATGCAGTGGAATGGAACTTTTGTCCCTTTTGAAATGAATGTAATGGTCATCAACACAATGAGTCCTTGTGAAATGTTCCTACACGTTTCAGTTACTATTGAATTTCGTTTGTTGAATTACTGGGGGTTCACTGTAAATCTGGAAAAATCCTCAAAGTTATCGCCACGTCCTAAAAAGTGATCCTCCATTTTAAGAACAAGTTCTAATTTTCATTGACAACAAATAAGTATTTAAAAGATATACTAACATTTTGGGAGGTCAAATTTAATTAAAATACTAATTAGGAAGGATTGTTTTTGAGCTTTTTTCCATAAAATTTGGGTGGAAAAGGTGAAAATAAGGAATATTCAAAAGTAACGTATGTAGCGGATGCAACTGCGTTAATTTCCCTGAACGCGTGCTGTCAGACTCATGGATTTTGCGGTGATTATTTCACTTCGTTCATCAAAGCGATCATCTGAATTTCTATCCTTAGAGTTTGTATCTCGTTAGAATAATTTATAAATTATGTTTTCCATTTTTTTTAACATGCTGCTATTACATGATAATTCCATCGACGCTGCAACCCCTTTGGGGAACGTACGAAGAAGGAAATACCGGAGGAGGAGTAAAAGTTGAAAAAAAGGAAAAGAAAAAATGGGCAAAGTAAGAGGAAGAAAGAACGGGGCTGTATTCGCTGACTGTGACGCTTTCCGGTCAGGTGCCGCCCTGACGCTCCTACTTCCAATTTGAAGACACGGAGGTACTCGTCTCCACCAACGTTTCCAACCCGCCAAAAACTGACAAAATGTAAAGGTAGTTAATTATCACATAACCTAGGAGTTTTTTTTACTGAGACGCACATACACACACGCATGCACTCATTAGTTTTCTTTCTTGTAAGTTTAGGCGGTTATCGGATTTTCCTACATTTTTTAAATAACTGAATAAAGGGAGAATGAAAAAAATAGAAGCTGGGGCCTAGCCCTTTTGTCGGGACTAGGATCGTTAGTCGATGAATAATTTGTCTTCTTTATTTCCGATTTTCACCAATGGCAGTAATTTTTTAAAATTTGGCTAACAAATTTGGTTCTTGAAACGTTAACCTAAACATTGAGCATTAGATTTTGATTTTATCCCGTGTGATAAGCATTTTACAGGACCCCATTTACCGAAAATGTTTCTGCATTAAGATATGTGATAGGTAAATTTATCTGACAAATTTTTTGACATCAATTGTTCTACTTAAAATCGACGTGAATTGGTCGATTAGAAATTATACCCAGCAGTATTAATCAACGATGTCTCTGGATTTGGTAACAACAGGTGTATAAATGTTAACACAAGTCGATGGCAGGCATCAAAACCAAAATTTGGAAATCAAATTTAAATTAAATCAATAGTGGTTACAGCCAATACCAACTTCGTCCCCAAAATTTCGATTTTGATTTACCCCTTGAGTCCAGTCAACCCCTTGACATCCCGTAAAAAATCACTTAAAACTTTGCGGAATTTTGTCCGTAAAATTGAAGAATGGAAGAATGGAGCGATTGCCAAGCTTTCATTCGTAGGTAAAAAAGCAAATAAAAAACAATTAGCGTCTGCAATATCTAATACATCACATGGCATAGTGCTATATATATTTCCCAACTCTTGTTATTTTTTCTCGTTATTCAGTAATTCTCGTCCATTGCAATTATCTACACCTCGAGAACCCTTGACACAATGGCAAACGGCCAGAGTTTCACTACAATTATCCGTCCAAAATCTCTCGGTAACGTGGTGATGGTGGAAGTGGGGTAAAAAGGAGTAAGAGAAAAAGGTAGAGAGGAACTTCCTGCGCAGAGTGGACAATGACCACTTGCCGCAATGGTAGGCCCGCGATCCTAATATCTGGCCGGCGATCTAGTTCGCGGAAGTAGGTATACGCGTTGTGAGCTACGCGGGTGTAATAATATATATGTGTTTGTGTGTATTTTATGTAGTGAACGGGATGCGCGGGTCTTTCATGGCTGGAAGAAGACGGAATATGGCACGCTGAGGGGGGTATATGGTGATGCTTACCTGGGGAAGGGAGAGGACTCCAGCGAGCTCGTGCGGAGGCCTTTCTGGAAGGAGGATATGATGGCTCGTGGCGTTATGCTCTGCGAATCGTTATGCTCCTCGGGCACCATCGGACCATAAGCGAGGCTACTTCACTCGACTCTCCGCGCTAGCCACGTTTCTCATTATTAACACATCGGCGCCGACCGTGCCCTCCAAATAAAGCCACGAAAAATCCCCGGCGAAGAGATTTTTTTTATCATCACTTTGGGTTTCTCTGTCCCTCTCTCTCTCTCTCCACTTGTTACCGAAAATTATTCCAACATCACCGCGTATTTACCGGATCTGAGGCAGGATCATCGTCACGATCATCGCCTACACCTGCTTCTGCCTTGGTAACTGCTATCTGGTAATTTTGTTCTTATAGCTCCAGTGATTTTTCAATTGACGACAGCCCGATTTTTACGATCATTCAACCCTAAACGCAGTTCATCTCTTCGAGGTGTACTTATTTACCAATATCAGCCGATCAAAGAAGCGATGAAATAAGGGCAGTTGGGATAATTATTGAAAGATACAACTCATTCAGATCATCATCGGTTGGCTTCAACTGTTTTTAGAGATTTTATAAAATTAAGAATCAAGATCTGATCAGGATCTCAGTTAAAAAATTAAAAAATTAGTAGTAAAAAATTATGTTATCAACTATTTTTTATAAGTTCAAATATTTCCGGTATCATTCACTCCCCCGAACCAATTAATATCGCGTGTTCACCTCCTCTCGTGGGACTCAAGATACGCTATCAAAAATAGAAAGAAAAATTCATAGCCATTTGGGAATAATTGGTCAAATTGGTCTACTTGCCCTAATGCAAGAACTTTTTTTGTAATAGCCTTTGTTATATGTTAAAAACTATGGTTATTAATTAGGAATCAATTCATTAAAACGTGGGAAATCTGTTCTCCAAGTAATAAAAATATAAAAATGCTTCTGATTGGCGAAATGCATATTTTCTTTTGACATGATACTTCATCAAGAAACTCTGACGTATCTAGGCACGAGCCAAGTGTTTGCATAGCTTGTCAGGGGCTTCGTGGCGAAGGAGGTGAATATGCCCGAAGTCTCTGACCCGCAGTTCCTCTCCAGGGTAGAGTCTTCCGGGGGAGGGTAGGGGACGTTCAGCATGCGTAAGGAGCGTTATATCGTGTGGAGAACGAATAAGAAAGTCTATAGTTAGTCGGCACGATGGCTTTATCGTTGGTGTAGGACACCAACTCAGGTGTGTTGGGCTGGAGAAGGAATAAACCAGTGCGGGTAGGCGGACGGGGGTGTATTGCCACGCGCTACCTATCCCGCACCTCCTACATGTCTCAGAGCCTCACCGTGCCGTAATATAACAACGACTCGTCATACTCTGCTTGTCAGCGCACACGATAATTGTGTTCATTACAGTTATTTAAAAAGAACTACGAAGGATACTGAAACAAAAAGGGGAAAAAAGTACTAATATATGAAATGAAAAAAAAACGCAGAGGTTTAATGATCATTTCAAAATTTCGAATGCCACATATTGAGCTAATTTAACATATGTTCGTCCGTTAATTTGATTGTGTTCGGAATGATTGCGAAAAAAATTGGCGATTTCTCAATGCGGCAATAGAATTGCAAAACTTATTTCGTCATTGCAAAGAAATGATTACTATTTTGATGACGAAATTATGTCAATATCAAAAACAAATTGATCGATAGTTATTTTTTGATTATTTATAGGGCAAGACTATTTTTTATTCAATTATTTTTTCGTTGGGTGTAATACACTTTTCAAAAATTTCGTCTCAATTTTCTGTGTCGAGTCCAAGAAATTCTGGGTCGTATTTAATTTTCACTGAAGTTTCAGGAAATCTTATCATTGAAGAATTTAATCCTGCACTAATATTCCGTTGGAATCCTATTCTAAAAAATATACACTTAACACTGATAAGAATCGATATTTTGAAAGTCTGTCGTCTTAGACGGCGGTTAATTTGAATTCAGGATGCACTTATTTTGAAATTTTCTGTCATGTTTTTTTTGAGTCTAGTACACTCAAAATCGATGACTATCAATGTTTCGAAAGTTCGTCACGTTTATTTTTTATTGGCCCAAAGGCGTCTTAGTCGTCCATTTGAATTCGAAATTCAGTTGATGTTGAGATTTTCAATTATGATTTTGTAATTATGGCACGCGCGTTCAGCCGCGTGATAAAAAAGTCAAATAAAAAATGCTCCATAGTTTCTTTACAATTCATGTTCTGTTGGAAAATTCAATAAAATTATGATGATTCCGTCTCACTGTCAATTCTCCAAAAACTTCACAAGTTCATAATTACCTTTCCCCTCGATTAAATTGAATGTCAATCTGCTGAGAAAGTCCATCATATTTTCCGTGAAATTTCGTTGAATTTCCAACAGCGCAAGGGCCATTCCCACAGCGATAAGACATATAAGTTGGACATGGTCAGAAACTTTATGTCCAGATCATCAACAAGCTGTACATCAAAAACCATATGAGACAGTGGCATGTGTACTTCCGCGTTTGTTTAATATAAAAATAATAATAGCAATGATAAGTTATACTGCTGTGTACTTGAGATGAAGTTTATCACCGTATCCTCCTCACGATGAAAGCACGCGCATGGCATTTTTAATTTAATTCCTTTCTCCACTTTTTTCATATAGTTGCGAAAAATGAATAAGCCCAGATGGAATGTGAAATTCGAATGAATTTTATTGCGTGTTGTTCTATTTTAAAATGCTGCTGGTATTTAACAGGCGAAAAAATAATACGCCGAAGCTGAAAAATTTTAATCCACCGATTGAATATTCTTGAGAGATATGATTTAACACAGAGTTTGGTACCTCATCGTACAAAGTTGTCGCAAGACAATGCAGCATTGTGTTTCGTGTTCTCGGCTGGTGGTATCTAGCCACTGCAGTAGTCATACCTTTCGCGTGATGTTTATTATCTCCAAGTTGTAAAAAAAGTAGAAAAAACTACGACAAAAAGGACAAAAATAGTTTGCTCTGTTGCATATCCCCCTATTTATGAAATATATTATCAACAAATTTTTCGTAAATCGTAGTTTGGAGGCATAATATATTCAAATACTGTCGACTTAAATTTAATTACAAATATATTTACATTCATTATCTGCTCCCGAATAAATAATAGGGAAAACTAATAACATCGGGTGACGATTTATTTCCATGAAAATTAAATTTGGCAATTTCGACAAAACAATACCATTCCGGTGTTTGAAATGCAAATTTATAGGAGTTGAAAAAAAGGAAAAAAAGAAAGAACCACCGTAAGGGCATTATAATTTATATTACTACATGTGGCAGCAGCACTTCCGGCGAGAGCATAGGCGCAGTTCCGGTCAGCTCGGGTTGGAGATCCTACATCGCCAGATTATGAGCCCACAGTCAGGGGATACAATGGATCGTCTGCCTGACTAATACGTCAGCAAGAATAATCCCCCTCCTCGTGTTATTTTCTTCTACACCGTGATTATGCACAAATTCTTTTTTCACGACAATTTTTCATGGAGAAAATTTTACTTCAGAGGTTTTTTTATTTCACGTCGTTGTGACATAGAAAATACAAATTTTAGCTAGTTCATAATTTTTATAATGCTTTTTTAACAGCGCTCCAATTTTTTTTTAGTTTCTGACTTGAATTCAAAGAAATAAATTGTGAGCTCTTTATCTGCACCTTTTTATGTTTAAATTATTGCTTCAGACCAATTTTTCATGATTTTTTTCTGCCAGATTCGATTCAAATCGGGGCAGAACGCCATTTTTCATTTTTCTTTAATGACTGATGAATTGTATTGTTGGCTAGTGTAGAGGTAAAACTGCAACAGTACTATCAAATAAATAAATATTCCATTCTTATGATTCAAAATAGTTAAGCACAGTCTTCCGGGTGATATATATTTTGTAAATTTATTACGGCAAATAGAGTCCAGATTTCGTGTAATCCACAATTTTTTCAATAATTTTTTGGAATCGTTTCAGAGTTTTCTTTGCTTCAGCTGGAGACTTCGCTTTGAAGATTGCCTGGGTGTATGATGCAGTTATATTGGAAACTAAATTCTGGGCTTTTTTATGTGCTGCTTGAAGCGATGCTCTTGGATTTTCTTTAATTAACATTGCCGCCTCACTAACTCCCTTCTTCATTAATTCCAGTAAATTGGTATCATCATCTTGAAACTTTCTATTCTTAATAGCAACCAATATTTTCTGTACATCCAAATCATTCGCTGAAAGTGAGAAGCGAAAAAAATAAATAAACAGGCTGAGTAATTGGTAATGGAAAAATGATAAATTAAATATTCGAGAGAAAATTTCCTCGAAAAATTTCTGTTCACTGGATACTCACTGGATTCTTCTGCCACACCATCTGATAACGTAACGGTTTTCGGTGGTTCAACGGAATTGCTCCATTTAATTTCATCTGCAACGAATAGCAATACGAATAAAATAATGTGAATCCTCATCTTCGATGAATTTATCGATTTAACTTGGGGAATGGAAAATTTCTTCTTTTATATTGCGCCGGTGCATCGATTCCTTTGAAGAAAGTAGGGATGTTATGCAAAAAAAACTATTTAGAAATGGCAAAGTGCCTTTCTTTGATGACATTTAATGAAAAATAAGAGAAAGTCAAGTAAACCATTATATGAGGATAATCATACACATACGCCGCATTCACTTTTCATATCTATCATTTTGATAAATTAAGGAAATAGAATTCCTAAAAATTACGTAAATTCTCACAGGAAGCCTGAGGAAGTGTATAGCCCAATAGCATCACTATGTGATGGATTAGGATGTCAATACCAGCTGCAGATGAGGCTGACAAAAATTACCGACGAGATCGCCGGCATCACTGCGGCCGCATCAACAAGGACCGTTACCACTTCAACACCAACTGCAGATGCCGATGACAGAAATTCCCGTGGAGATCACTGTCATTGTGGCCGCATTAACAAAGACCGTTACCACTTCACGTCTCGAGGGTAATCCCTTTTGATTTTTCGTGTCGAGTATTTCTAGGAGTGAAAAAAAATAGAAATTTCTCTGGTTGTGATTGAGTGTGTCAAGCAACAGGTTCGTGCGTTTTTCTACCGTCCAAATAGGATTAATGTCCGGCGTCTCCTGTGGTACAAACTGCATAGTACCTATCCTCCATATACATGTATATGTAGTCTTTCAGTGAGGGAGCGCAACCAGCCATGGTTCCTGTTCACCGATTTTTACCCCCTTCCCCAGCATTTCACTGCCTCCCCCAGTTCAATTACGTATGCTCTCTGACTTTTCGTTAAATGCTTGGCTGAAAGTACAAAATTTATTTTATTAATTTTCTTGGGTTAGATTAGGTTGAACAGAATTTATTGGAAGGAACATGGTTCCCTTGCCACCCCCCGAAGGCCTTCAGTCAAAATTTTTGCATTATTTTCTGACCTCAGTGACTACTTTTATTGAACCCACACCAGTAGTCAATCTAATCTTGCGATCAGATCTGCTTTCATCTTCAAAATATAAATGCTCCATCGACGAGAGCATTGACACGTCAGATTAATTTTGAATTACACAGAATTTATAGTTATTTATTTATTTAATCTTGATCTATATGATCTCGGGCCTTTACATGTCGTCGCGTTCCGATATTGTTCATGTCTTTCTTGACATAATAAAAAGCACGTGAATAAAATGCATTTTATTAGATAGTTTCTCAACATGTCACACAGAAGGATTTTCATTCTTAGAACAGCCATCAGATATCTTCCATTCCACCGATTTCTCCTCGCTATAATTGTGTCAAGTTTCATGGTTTGTTTTTCAACTTTTCTTTTCTGCCTAAAATGACGATTTCCCAATTAAAAATTCCACCAGACATTTATATAGCATCCAAATGAAATCATGGACAATTGAAAGTACTATTTCGACACTGATATCAATGATCATGCGGTCATGACTTAGTGAATAGAACGCAAACAACTAATTTTACGAAATTTAATGTAAAAAAATGACAAAAAATTATTCACTCTGAGAGTCATTGTGTGCCATTGCTAGTTAAACCCTGATATTTCTATCGTATCTACTTTGAATGTCTGGTTCTAGATACAAGACCATGTACACTCGTAATCCACAGAGGCATATAAAGCAACATAAAATATTTATTTAGTTCCTTTACAGAGAGAAATAATCAATAAAAATTAATTCAGTTAAGAGCAACATCGAGGGGAGGAAAATTTGACAGAACTATTTTGGAATTTTTTCCGAGCCCTCAGTAATTTTTGTCTTCTTTCTCAGTCAATTATCTCAGTCACTTTTGTAATCGGTAAATAAACACAATTTCCGTAATTTTTATTAAATATTTCAGTCTCCGTTCAAAATGACAAAGTTCTCAGAATTTGATGAACTAGTGCTACTCTTATTTTCAAGATCGGGCACTGATTCATCATCAAAAATTCAATCTTGAAGGGTTATAATGAATGTTCGATTCATGGGTGCCCTGTTACCACCTTTCGGTTGGAGTTTAATGGCATCATAGTGGCTGATGATTGCATCGCGGCGAATGGCGAATATTGAACATCAGCCGCAAAACTCGTTCATTCTCCGATGTTGCTGTTATATATTCTCCACGTGTAAATATTATTCATCTGGTGAATACTAATGCAATATCCTTTCTCGAGGAGTGAAAGGTATATTTGAGGTATCGTGGATACCCAGGAGCTGACCAGGTAATGTGCGATAATCGTAGGGTGGTCTGAACACCTTGGCGCGCGTATAGAATCATCACTTCCACATGCATAGCACTGCCAAACCAATTCATTTTTTCTTTTTATTTTCTATCACTTTTTTATACTGCAATTCCCTTCTCCTTTTCGGCTCTTTCTATATAGAACAAGAGAGTGTATAATGGTCTTAGAGAATCTAATATGCGAGATATTCCATTGATTATTTCAAAATGGAAATAAGTGATTCTGCAAACGGACTTCACCGCTGGCGATTGTGATAGTGATTTTTATAAATATAATTGCACATTTTTATTCGGTTTCGAAAGTGATGTTATGCTCATTGAGACGGAATTATTTGAACGTTAAATAAAGAATTTAAAAACAATTTAGAACAACTCTATGTTTAGGGGAAAATATCGTTAATAAACTGAATTTTTAATTAGTAAATTTGAAAGAAATAAGAATTTTTTGCCTTCTCATGAAAAATGATTCATTTTTCTGCAAAACAGTTCTATTATTTATTTATTTATAATACAGAAGCGTTTAAAAGGATGACAACACATTGGCAAAATTACAGGTATTACAGGTATTCGGTACAATTACAAAAATTATTTCCAGGAAAAGTCCAAAATGTTTTAGAAAAAGTGGACAATTCAGTGAAAAAATACGTCACTGTTCCGTAATTTTTACCGAATTTTTCTCTCCATGTTGCGAAATTGGAGTGAGATAATACCGTTTAGGTACGATTTTCCACCCACAAATTCTCTCAGGTTCATTTATGGGAGATTCTATATAAATCTCATCACACCGAAAAAGTTAAAAACTATTCCTTTCACGGAATACAAGCCGAACAAATCGGAAAATGTACACCAAATCAATTAATTGATTGTCTACGGCAGGAGAGGATGACAGTGAAAAAGTAAGCCGCAGGTTTTCAGGTGTGCGATCTCAAACATTTATTGGATATTTAAAGTTGCTATGTCATGGACGAACAGACGGACAACCCCTCTCCTCGTCGCCGGTATAGACCAAGTAACAGGTGCCACCAGGTGTTGCCGTATTTATCAACTTTTAGATTGTAGAGTAGGAAAAGTACATTTTACTTTCATGATTAATTGCTCTCTATGAAGGCGGAAGATAATTTTCTGTAAAAATTCTCGGATGAGTACTACAAAAATTACCATCCCCTGGTTACAAAAAAAAAATTAACGTCAATTAAGGTCAACTGTCTGGGGATTTCGAGTGAAAGTTCTGGGGATTTGGGAAAAATTTTCGCAGAAATTCGGGGAAAAACTATTTTTAATCCGATAGAATTTCGTAGCCACCACTTTGCACCCCTCGTGTAGTAGTTATGACAACCTCAATCGCTGATCGTTTTTATAGACTTGCGATATCGTAATATCGTCCCTTCTCCTGACGAAGCTCCTTTATGTGAAGGGCTAAAGGTTATTTCCCCAACTCGTAAGAATTCAGCGACAGTAAATCAAGCAAGACGGTTAATTTTCTCCGGTGGAGCGCACAAATCAAAGCCGCGTAGCTTTTACCCCCAAGGCCGTAGGCACATTTGTTTGTTACTTCATAATTCTTCTCTGGGCGGTTACTTTTTCAATCATCGTCGGATGGTCGTGGGAATGTCGTTCTTCCACTACTCTCGTCGTTGATGATCTGTTTTTCTACGGAATATGATAGATGACCGATCAATCGTGGTGAGGTACCGTACAAATCTGTTAGCTTTTTCCATTATCTTCCAGAATGTTGATAATTGTACAGATTTTTTTTCAATGAATTTCGATACGTATTCGATAAATTAAATGGCGTGTCGATGAATTACTTCTTGAACAGACCGAGAATTATTCTGGGTTTTCCGACGATTTAGGTAGAAGTGTTGTTTTTATTTTTTTTTATCATTATTAAACGAATATCTGAAATTCAAATCTTTTTGTAAATATTTTTCAGATGCTGAATAACGTCCAAATAATAGGAAAATTAATCTGAATTTGATATGGAAATTGAGATGTTCAGGCAGCTGCTTCTCTGACATTCAGCCAATCATTTTTATTTTATTAAGAGGTATTTTAGGGGCTGAAAAATATTCACAAGTATCTCGTTTTGTTAAGGGAATGTTATTGAAACTAATTATCATCGTTTTATTAGTTAATTTTTAAATGAACGTGATTTGATAGTCTATATTAGGTACATCTTTTCGAGATACATTTAAGTGGGAAGATTAGAGCTTCTCTATAATTATAGTTCCTTTTATTTTCCGAAGTACTGAGAGTTACCCGAGTGGAAATTCTGGTCAGGCCACTCTCAGGCACTGATCAGGATTTGATATCAGCCTATGATCAAGTATGTAACGCCCCGACCTTGGATTTTCCACTAGGGTACATGTGGTGTGTTTCTAATGAAAAACGTGCTGTCCCCAGGGATTCATTAATTAACTTGATTAACACGATCACACGATCCTCAGATATAAATCATGATCTCAGTATTGGAAATCTCATTCGGACAGAAAGACATTTCAAGAAAATGATTTTTTCTCTCAGTGTCGAAACAACTTTCGAGATTTTGACATTCTCTATTAACATAAAATCAAATGGTCATTGCAATGACTTGTGAACCGTGAATCACTCTCCCTAATTTTGCTCGAGACACATCTCTTAATTCCTCCAATGCTAAAATAGAAATCGAAACGCGTCACGGAGCGGGTTGAACCACCGACATCATCATTGCGAAATACCGGAGGATAAAAAAATTTGGAAAAGAAAAAAAAAACGGCATGAGTTTTCGCGAGCTCTATTTCGAAACGTCTGGCATTCGTGCTCAATCATCGATTATGTAAAAACCACCTACAGTATCTATTTTTACCGTTTGAACCCACTAATTAATGAGAGTGTCTTGGAGCCATATTGCGGCCAAAAAGAACAATTCTCCTTTCGAATTCAGTAAAATTTCATCATTCAGCGCGTGTCCATATGCACTCAGAGAAATTTCCACTGTTGACAGTGGAAATTTTACGAACATTACGTTAATTGCCCTTATTGGATTATGGATAGGGATTGTCTCAAAAATATAAAAACGATTTCGAGACGAACTATCAATTTTAATTCTTTATTATCGTACGCAGAAAGTATATCTTTCTCGTATGATGTCTCCAGATCCACTGACTCTTAGTGACCAAAGATTTCACACTCTAGACCCATTTGACAAAAGGCTCTTCTCCATTCATTCCTTTCTATTTCTTCTCTAGTTTTATTTATTAAAATCATTCTAAACATTTCGGTACTGTTCAGAGAAAAACCATAACAATTATAAGATACTGAGATGGACTGAAAACAGCTATATACAGATGTCCACACATATCAAGCACTCTCAATAGCCCTCGAACTTCTCAGAGAATTTCTTGAAATTGTCAGAATTTTTAGGAGAAATCCCCAGAAATTTTACTTTTACAGCATTAGATTTTTTGTATTTTTGTACATGTTATTACAATTTTTATGGAAAAAGTTTTTTCGGATGTGAAAAGGGCGCACATTGACAGCTCAAATAGCTGTCAAAAATTAATACATGATGATACAGGGGGAGGGGTGAGGTATTCCTCAGCTGTTGGTAAGCTTAGAAAAAAAAAACTTCCTTCAGATAGTCATCTGAAAATGAAATTGTTGATGTTTTTCAGTCAGGAAGTCACCAATGAGCGAAGGGGGAGTAGATAATGAAGAAAAAAAGACTCCAGAAAGGAAAGACCGAGAGAAGGGATAGCTTTTGGATGGAATATACAAACGAAGAATATGATTGTGTATACGGTTAAAGCAAGAGTACACTTTGAAACGAGAAAGAGAAAGAGAGAGATGCGGAGAACTCAGTGGCGGTTTCCTTTGCTAGTGAGGCGGCCAATGAGAAGCCAGTGGGCGCCGCGGGTAGGAGGAGACAGTTCCGACAGCCGACGTAATCACCCGCGGCCGTGTCTGCTGCTCAGTTGATTCAGGCCCCCTTGGCTTCTTCAATTCTCCTCCTCTAGAATACAGATAATAGGTAGATCGATACTCCCTGGAAGGACATGTTAATCGATATGCTTCAGCAATATTGGGAGATTTTTTTTGGAAATTACACTGGAGTTATACTTAACACCTGCAGGGAAAGAAAAAATCTTGAAAAATTACGTGCCTGTTCCGTAGTCTGTCAGTTATAACAATATTCAGTAAAAATGACAGAACAGTTACGCAGTTTTTCACTGAACGTTGCGTATTTTTTCTGGTACGTTTTGCAATTTTTCCTGCAACTTCACGGAAAATGTGCGTAACTGATCTGTAATTTTTGCCGAATATTGTTTTGATTGGCAGATTACGGAACAGACCCGTAATTTTCGAAGAATTTTTCTCTTCGTGTGAATGGTGTTAATTTAGATTTAATTAACAGCGAATTGTTCATGGAATTCCTCATTCAGGTGGAAAATTAAGGATAATTGGATTTGCTTCGGTTGAAGTATAACCTGTGATACATCAAGACCTGCAGAATAGTTGGATATCGCTTCAATATTCGGTTGTAGTAATTAGTTTTACAGATTTTGGGCCAAAACTTATTCCGATTTTTGCTCGGAAAATTCTGTAAAAATTACGTGTCTGTTCCGTAATTTATCAGTTATAACAATATTCACTAAAATTGACGGAACAGTTACGCATTTTTTCACTGAACGTTCCACACTTTTTCTTGACCATTGTGAGTTTTTTCCTTAAAGTTCATTGAACAAATGCGTAATTGTTCCGTAATTTTTACCGAATATTGTTTTGACTGGCAGATTACGAAACAGGTGCGTCATTTTTCCAGAATTTTCCTCTCCGTCTCTTGAGATGAATTTTCCCGGGGAGTCTGTTGATATATCAAGACATTCCTGGATTTTTTTTCGGTACATTAACATGTCAAATCTGGTGTTTGCATGTTTTAAAATATTTCTATACTTCGTCAATCCATTCAAAGTCCTCTGCACCTGTGAATTTTTTAAAATAAAGGGCGAAGAGCCTTCTGACTTTTTGAGGCGGTCCAACATTTGACCTTCTTCCCTGCTGGGTAATATTGACTGATTGAGCTACGGAAAAATCCACTAATAATTCTAGTCAGGTGAGTATAACGAGATGGGCAGTGTCGAGGGTCTTGTAGCGAGTTGCATATACTAGACGATATCCCGGAGGACTCGTTAAAACGTCAGGTGCCCACAGAACCGTTGACACGAAGCGGCCGTTACACCCTGTACAGACAGATATATATATGTATATCTATAGCCAGTGCGTAAAAGGAATCAGTCATTGGATGAACGAAAGTAGAAGGAACTCTTCGTATATAGTACGTGCTTTTGCATATCCGCAATGATAATGTATGCCATTAATAAAAATGCACTGTATATAAGGTATGCGTGTCTTCTCTCACTACAAAATTCTGAAGAAATATATGTATATATGTGAAATGGGGAATGTAGTAAAGTGCACTTAAGGGCCATGTGTGCATGCCACGAAGGGTGAAGGGCGTTTAACGGTTGGATGGCATGGTTTTCGGCTTCTCCATAGCGGCGAATACCAGCTGATTCTAACATGTGTTTCCCGCCCAAAAGAGTTTTTACATTATTTTATATCACCAATTTGTAAATAGTTCATGACACATTTACAAAACATGACATCTCAATTTCTCATGATAAACTTGTTCACATTATTTTCATTACAAATTTGAATTTCCTTCAATTTAAGAAAATGGGGCTGAAAATTTCACGTGACTTGGTCGCTGTTAAAATTCCCAAGAGTTCTAAAAAATGAAGATGCAATAAAAAAATTTTAATTAACATGCAAAATGATGTGCAAACATGATAAAATACAAATTAAAATTTACTGCTTTTCACTAGATAAACATAAAATTATGCAATAAATGATATATTGACCCAGAAACATTGCTGAGAGGTCCAGGTGTCACTTAATTGGCGTCAGTATTATAATCGATCCTCTTCCGAGTTAATTATCTCACAATGGCACCTGCTCAGTATGTATATTTATTTACATTAAATGAATTACGAGTTTTTAACCGAATATGAACTATTGATTTTTGCTTGGAAAATTATTTCCTGGGGAAACCATTCGCGTTGTTGCTGTATTCGAGTGAAAAAAACCTACTCTCACATGAACTCCCCCCCGCCCTTTTTGAATTTTAAGTAGCTAATTTCGTATGCAACGGTAGGAAAGGATAGTTTGAATGGGAATTAAAATTTTTAACCAACGGCAGTTGTAGAGTAATTCAGCTAATATGTGAGATAAAAGAGGAATATATTAAATTTTTCGTGGGGAGTCGTTGTGGCGGGTATTATCATTAGTGGAACTGAAAGACCAATGATCTATTCTAGAGGGCTGTAGTATTATACACACGAGGGGAAAAAAAATGAATATAAAAAAAAAGGGCTGCACCAGGGGAACGTTGCACCTTACACGCCGTCAGTGTAACAGGTGCCCCAGCTGTGCGTGGCGGCGGCACATCATCACGAGGGCAAGTGCCGACCAACCGAATAAGGTGCATTTTTATATTTAAACATTAGAATCGCGGCTGACTGTGCAAGGGCTGATAACTATTATGCGCGTAATGAGATTAAAAAAAAGGGGCTAATTAATTTGGGTCGTTTACCTGCTCTGAGTGACATTAAGTGTTGAAAATACAGAAATAAATTTACGTAGAAGAAGCACTCGATTCAGAAGAATCATTTGATTAAATTAGAAAAATTTTATTTACGTGTTTCATGTGTGATAAATAAACGATTTTTAAAGGTTATTAAATTGGTATTTATTGGTATTTATTGGTATATATTTATTAATTGGTCTTATGTTAGACAATTTAATTTTTTGAATAAAATAATTTTTCCACTGCCAAGTAATTCTTATTTATAAAAGTTTTGTTCATATTGTATTACGACTTGTGGATGAGTTAAGCGGATATCGTTTTTATAACGATTTAGAAGCTAACACGATACGTAAATGCATAATAGCGATCGGAGGAAATTTTAAACTGAGGGGTTGAAAACCATTTATATCACAGGGGTGGGAGCATGATGTGGTGCATTATACAAGCCTATATACGGCGTTTTGTGAGTGAACATGGGGTAAAACATTTCACACGACTTGGACACGCATACTTGGTTACGAATATTGGTTACGCATATAAGGGCGTTGATTTATAATGCTTAGTTACGAATTTTACCAAACTCTAACTTATTATTTTGATGGAGGGTGGTAGTCCTGATGTTCAGACACCGAGGTTCCGCTTTAGTAGTACAAAGATCACAAGTTCAATGGGGAGATTAATTGGCTTGAGTGGAACAAGTGGGAAATCGCTCTAGCATTGCATATAGTATAGTTATTTTTTCTAATCAACTGACAATACACTTTTCAATTATTATTTTCCATGTCATTTCCGTCTGTCATGTGTATTCACATAATTCAGTGATTTTATTTTGTTTTAATAGAGGGTAACTACTACAAGTGCCACGAGAGCTTCAAAATGATCAAGCGAATGATTTTTATTAAAAACTTGACAACTTGGATTGCTCGCAGGGAACTTGAAAGGAATATGCAAATAATTTTGGAGCTCGAGGGGGATTCGAGGTATTGTTGCATCCAATTTTGAACAATAGAATTATTATATGGGAGAAAATGAGAATTCAACAGCACAATATCATAAGTTAGTTCATATTGGTTCAGTCTGGCAATAAGCGATTATTGTTATCACTTTTGTATTCGAACTCAATTAAGAGAATATCAAAATAATTTTTTAACGCATCATAGGGGAAATGTCGGGTGTGTATTAATAATGTGTAGGCCACTGATAATAATATGGCTGAAATAAACACCACGTGATACCCATGCGATAGCCGACGGTCAATCCTCCACTGTTCTGTGCAACAGGTCGTGGCTGAATTAAATTCTTAATTTTTTCGCCTCAAGAATTGGGAATTTTAGCAGCAGTTGAGTATGATAAACACTTCGTCATGGGTGACACCTGTTGTGTCTCACTGATTACAACAAAAGGTGAAGGACACCGAAATAGTGAATATGTATTGTATCGACTGTTCTGAAATAATCGATGCTATGGAGTGGATAATTCCGTAGCGAAGTGGCGAACCGAGATAACTCGACTAATTTCTCGGTCCAGTTGTTGAGCAATACCGCCGAATCTATGGGAGATAACGGAATTTTTGTAATGACATTTGTTGTAGCGTTCAATTAGCTCCACAAACAAGGTCATTCAAAAATTTTTCTATTTTTCTTAGATTCCGAGTTATTCGTTGAAAACTGGCCAACAGTCGACACCAACTTATTTCGGTTCATCACTGCACCACTTTATTTATTTATGTATTTTGATTGAATTAAATTAAATTGACAAAATCCACAGTAAAAATAAATTTCTAAACTTCATAGATCTTTTGCAGATATTTTTCAAACCCAAGAAAACATCTTAATAAAACGCCACCCAAAATTTCCCTGAGAACAAAAAAAATGATGTTGAGGCACCTGTTCGTCTCAAATTCTTACAAATTTGTCATTTCATTGTCAATTTGTCAATCTGGCATTTTATGCACCAAAAGCAAGACATGTATTTGTGCTCCGTAAGGGGTGAAAAATTTCACGAAGGGTTGATTCCCTTTCCGGCGATAATTTTGACTTGTCTGCCTCGGATGTGAAGCGATTTGGTCTAGAGTAGGGGAAAACGGAGAAAAAAAATTTATATATAGATATAGATGGAAAACAGCCAGATAAAGTGAAGGAGTTTCGGACTGTGTACAACAGGGAAGTGCAAATACATTGGAGTGAGGGAAAAAGAGATCGCGGGCCTCACCTGGCGGGGAGGTGGGCGGCGGCGCAGCATAAAAATAGAAGGAGGAGGAGGTGGCGAAGGGTGTTGAGGAGGTAAAAGGAGGTAAAGAGAGGGGGAAAATGGTTAGGCGAAGCGGAGGTGAAGCGCGACCGGCCCTCCGTGAGCGCGGGGCCCGAGCTAGTCCAGTCCGGGACAGCACGCCTCCTGCTGCACGCTCCACGAGGTACACGCACCCTAGATCCTTGTTTCGAGCTCTATTCCGGACTTGAGCTCGTTTCATTCCAAGTTTCAACCTCACCTATCTACCCACTATTCCCTAAAAATTTCAAGTTTTCGTTAACTGATTTCTGTTTTCGTTTTATCAACTGACAGCTGTCATTTGGTCCCCGGAGAGAGCTTATTTTTCGGCATTTTCGCGTGAAAATTTTGCCAACTGTGTGATGATTGTTGCATGAATTGTCTTAGTCACCCAAGAGCTTGTGCTATCACGCTTCGTCAACTGTGACTGAGATTGACCGTGTGCGGTGCATCAACTGAATCAGCTGGCGCTCATCCGAGGGTACAATACATCACAACACGTCCGACGGAGCGCGAAAAACGTCCACTTCACGCCCACGCGAGTGCAAACTTTATCATTTCATGTGTTTTAATTCATCGAGTTATTGGTTATTTATTTATTACTTTACGAACATGAAGTGATGTGCAACAATAATGGGATCGATGATCAGTGATTGACATTTTTATTCAAACTCGGGCGAATAATTGAAGTACATATTAGCTGGATCGTATGTGATATGATATTGAGTGGTTAAAAGTGATGAACCTCGGTTCTGTCGTACGGGGTGTTTGTAGTGCAGAAACATCAGAGACTTCAACGCGTGATACAGAACTGCCTTCTTGGGAATACAGCGTTATCGTGCTTCTATTTTTTTGCTGGGTAAGTGTACATGAATGTACCTGTATAATGGAGAATGCCACTATTGTTTACGAAACATGACCAAATAACTGATAATAATTGAGTAATCTGTAGGTTTATTTACTGAATAATCAGGTGGTTATGAATATTTGTCGCCCATAATACTATGAGATTACTGTTTCTAATTATGAGCTATGTCTAAATAATTTATACATGAATAAATAATGCACTTTCCAGTCATACATATAGAAATAAATAAATAAAGTCAGTAATAAAGTGGTAAAATCAGACACGCTGACACATCTGTGCCCAGTTTATGAACAATATCTCTGAATGTAAGGGAGATAGCGAAATTTTTGTAATAACATTTGTTGTAGTGCTCAATTTGCTCCAAAAAAAAGGTGGTAATGAAAATTTTTCTATTTCCCTTAGATTTCGAGATATACTGAAAAATTGATCATCAATCAAAAAGGACTCATCTGGTTTTACTACTTCGTTATTGAATTAATTATATTTATCTGGCAAAATGATATTAAATTGAAATGTCTGGGGTTTATATACACTTTATATAAGGTCTATGTATCCTCCAAAAATATTTTAAGGGGGTCTATGTAATTTTTTAAATAAATTTTCCGTGAGCCCGACGTGTGTGGCATTTCCATATCTCTCAAGAGACACTTCTATTAAGAATTATTAGATAAAATCATCGTCCTTTCCAAATGGTAAATGCGTTACAATGTTGAGTGTCAACTGAGTCATTCCCCTCAGGAGAATTTGGAAGAATTACAGTAGTCCCCTCGGTATAAAGTAGCACCTGTATAGACAGTGATCGTCTTTCCCCATCGTCCATAACATGTAATATCTTGGAAAGGAAAATAAAATACGAAAAATACGTTTCTAATCGCTGACAGACCCTTAATAGTGGCATCTGTCCGGACTACCCTTGCCACCCTTACGCATATCTCTCCCGTCAAGACATACCAACGGCTTGTATATCCTACTCTACCCGTCTTCGAAGCAGTTGTGAACGTCAGGTGGTGCTCGTTATTAGGGGCTGCAAGGAGTCGCGGGATCACACGTACGACAATCAACCCCTGGTCGACGACCTACCCATACACACCGTACATATATACCGTAAAGTGTAATTTTTTTACTATTATTTTTTTTCTCAGGCGACGAACGATGTCTCGTCTTGGTAGAACAAGTTTCAGGCGGATGTAACGAATTGACAGTGGGAGGATTTTTCCATTTCGTTTTTTCAAATTTTTTTTATTTCCAAATTTTCTCCAGAACATTTGATTGCCTGATGGATTGCGTTTGGTATCAAAATTACTCCTGATAATTTAAGAAAAATGTCTTTAAGGTTTTGAGAATCAGGTGTTGACAGGAAATTTTCAGACATATTATTATTGGTTAGCGGATAAACACCCAAATATTCCATTATTTTTGTCATGGTCATGTGCTAATGAAAGTTATTAGATAATTCAGTAGCTAAATGATAAGCGATAAGCGAGGTTTCTATTTAAACACTTTTTCTTACATTACTACCTCAGGATCTGAGAAAGATGGAATTTTTCTTTTGATCATTATTTTTTTATGTCCTTCAGTTGGCTCTACAAAAAAATTTATAACAAATGTGTAATAACTGATAGAGAGGAATAGCAAACATTCATCAGTTAATAATTAACCCACCTCATTTAGAATAAATAAATCATTTCATCCGTGGGAGAATTCAAGTGGATATTCACTTGAGATTGAACTCTGGTAACGAATAAAAAAATTGAGATATAATTAAATTGTCAGTTTCCTGAATTTTATACTCACAGACAAGTTTCCAAGACTGATTCGTCCTAAATTGACTTTTAATTCATAAGATTCAGCATTCAAATCCAACTAGTTCTCAATATTTAAAAGAGTTTGGAAATAATGACACGAATAATTATTTCTATAATTCCTTCGTTATTTTATGACTGCAGTGCATCCGTGAATACCGATGTAGAGTACGACCATTCGAGATTTCTAATAAATAATATACGTCACGGAAATTGGCGAGTTTGAACGAGTCATATGTATAAAACGCTGAGGATTTGCTCTGTGCGCGCGGTCCGGTATGAGATAAAAGGGTAGGGGACATTAACTCAGCTGGATATCGGTGCAAAAGTAATTCTGTCATGTCATTGCGGGAATGTCCAGGGTGGTTCATATATAATAAGACTCTTTCTATCATCATTACTCCAGTAGTAAGATAATGTTCAAATGAATCAACCAAATAAATAACAAACACATCGAAATAAATTTTAGTGACGATAGTCGAGTTGGTCGGTGAATGAAGTATTCGAGCAATTCACCACCCAATATCCTGAGAATGATGAGGCAAACTCATCGCTAACTTGGAGCATAACAATTCGTCTGCTTCTCGAAAGCCTGTGAAAGAGTTGAATAAGAAACGTCGTCCCATCGAAGAAGAAACAAACCGGTTCGATGAAAAAGCTCTACAGTCGCACCTCGGGGGCTTCCTCCTTCGTGTATAAACTGATGCTGTTCTTCATTCTATATACATATAATAGCTCTATATCGTAGCTACTGCTGTATGAATTCCCTCAAACTATCAACATTTTCGATGAGCCCATTCATTGTTATCAACAAACAAATTAAATCGATTACACACAGTAAAATAAATTTTGACTCAGAATCCACATCAAACGGGGTGATGATAAGTCCACCCCGTGTTCCAGTGGTAAACCAGGGCTAACTTCATTTTTAACAAACTACTTTACTCGATACAATTCAGAATGAAAAATCAAAATTGACTGCAGGTCATGGAGTTATTTTTAATTCAACTCCTCATATCGCATATTTTTCATTTTTTAGTTCAACTGCACATCGTCGAATCTATCTGATCTCAATAACTCATTAATATTCCACAAACGTTTGAGTCTCCTTTTACCTTCCAGATGAACGACCTATTACTCACAAACTACTAGTAATTCGGCCACAGTGACCTCCACCCCATTGATAATTAACGAATCTCTTAAAATAAATGAATCAATTCCCGGTTCTGCGCGAAGTATCGCTCGCCAACGATATCCCTCCCCAGCACTGCAACATCTCCAATAAATTCATTCAAAATTTTGCCCAGATATTTTAATATGTATTTATTTGATGGAAAGATTGGATGCAGCCATATACGAATCGCGCTGATAAGATATATACCTCATACACTTGGGGGAATCTTGTTTCGTTTATTAGCTAGCTGTGCAGCGAGTTGGCAAGTTAGATGGTTAATTGCAGTATAGCATCGCGCTCTCCTCCGGTTATACAGTTAGTTTGCGAATAGATAGATATATACAAGAAGCAAGAGGTAGGAATGAACGAGTGAGACACATACGCGCCGGTATAAGTGCGGTCAGCACTAGTGCGCGCTTTTATATCCTATATGCCCTATACTAACATATACCGGCGTGGACTATCTGCGTGTACAAGTAGCGCGAATCTATTTATAGTTGGCACTCGGTATGCCCAGGTACCTCATGTATATGTGTGTGGGGTAACGTTTGTTCAATGCATGTACTTGAAGTTGTGCTGGAAGTTGTTGGTAAAGGAAAAGAGAGACTCGTGCTATTCGTAGCAGTGGACGCCGTGCCACACCTGGCCCCGATTGCATCCTACCTATCTATTCGACTTATTAGAAACTTTACTGTTCGATATACCATGCAGCGTTGTTACTCCACCCAGCTTGGCATGGGCATCAAGCTATATTCAGTGAACTATACTCGCTAGCGTCGGAATTCTTGTTTTTCCGAAGTAAATAAGGGAAATAATGTCCAGCGTAGGGAATTCACGATGAAAAAATAACAGATAAAGTTGAGTCACTGGGTGACGGCCTCTTGCGAGGCCAAAGAAATTCCATAATTTCTCACAAAGTTATCAATCTCCAATCGGCAATGTACTACATCGATCTCACGCACCTGTTGCTCGACGACGATCGTTGGCGATATCAATGGACAGGAGCATGCACACATTCATTTTATTCATGCCGGGTAAACCGAGGTGGGACAACTGTCGTAGAAATAGTATATTTGTGTATACACATGCACATGAGCAAACCCGTTTTACTACAACAGTGTGGTATTCATTGCGCGGGTATGGATACAGTCATCTGTATCAATCAGGGTGGGTTCTTATTGCGATTCTTGCAGGGAGCCTTATACCGACACCTTTTATTATTGGCTCGATACGATGTGCGTATGTTCGCATGATACATCAATGCTCGGTGAAATTCGGAATGCGACAATGGATTTATATATGAGTTTAGCGAAATGGAAAATGCGCTGACAGGTGAAATTAGTTTTGACCGCAGCATTTCAGTTCGAATAATGATTGGGTTGTTGGTTATCGAACGCACGTGAGTTTTGAGGAAACATCAGTTATCGATTTTTCAGAAACGTTTTGCAGTTAATTTTCATTGTTGCTGTTACGAGGGCTTGAGATAATGCAAATTTCATTTCAAGCTTCGAAAAGAAATAACAGTCGATGTAGTAATTATTTGACAGCGAATTTCTGATCGATCTGTGGAAGCAGAGGAATCCTCGATCTGCGATTAGATGACTGCGAAGAAAAAAAAATCCGTGGGAAAGACGGGTATAGTCTTGTGGCATGTGTGGATGTCTTGGAAGACAATCAGGTGTGCTTTGCTCACTGGAGTCACCAGTGTACATAGTGTGCTGATAGGTATACACCGGCGAGCACTTAGCAGCTTTGTCACTTGTTGTCGGTCTGTTTTTCTTCTCTTCATCCTTTTTACCGCGACACCAGGATAATTGAAAGTCCGCATACCACACATCATTGTGAACTTTATTTCGGAGATTTCAGCAGTGTGTCATGCACTTTGCTATTGTTATAATATATATATGCATACATATATATATGTACCAGTCGTGCACGAATTCAAGCGCATTCCCAAATCAATTGATGTCCTGTTGCAGTGCAGTGAGTATACGGAACACAGACAGTATATGCGGTTATATATGCGGTTGAATATCAGGTGCGAGCCGTAAACGATGGGGGACGATGGTCCGCGTACCTATTCTCTTCCAAGGTATACACGTGAGCGCTCGACCGAACACATAAGATACCTGATCGGAACGTATATAGAGTCGATCGGCTATCGGAGCGGCATGCAATGGGGCGGGTTACTGATGGAGATCGATCCATCGAATAAACTTGCTTCAAACATAGGAGCCCAATGAACTTGTGTGTACCTTCATCTTTATTACATATACCAGCTTGAACAAATAATCATCAATCAAGAATTGAACTGTTCACATTTAGTTATATTTTGCAATAGTCAATTCAATGGTACTCGGTGTTACTTCGACGCTCAGGAACGATGCGAGAATGTTTTCGAAAAATTCTAGTGCACGTGCACGGAAAAAAATTTTGGGTAGAAATTGGAGCTTTAGAGGGTGAAACGTGGGACGAAATGACAACCAACCACTTTTTAGGTCAAGTTTGGTTGGAAAAATTAGACGTGGAATGCTAATTATTGTGATAAAACTAATATTCGTTCCTCGTTTCGCCCACTGGGGTCTAATTTTTATCTAATATTTGGTTCCGTGCACTGGAAAACCCGAAAAAAGATGGGGAAGACCTGAGAAGGAGTTTCAGACAAACAAAAACGCGCGGATTAAATGCAAATTTGTTTAAACTTTAACTGAATAGATCTCCTCATATCTTGACTGATGTTTGCGATTCAGGTAAATTTTAATTATAGTCAGACGTTTTTTAGTATTTGAAAAATATCTACGACAAATGTAAAATATCGGGCGTTCGTTTTTGTGACAATTGTTCTTCTTTTGTCAGCGGTAGAAATAAAAAAAATGATTTTCGGGTATTTGTAGAGGGGAATTATTGCCCAGGAAACTAAAATCGAGTAAATACTGCACAGTAGGTCTTGGAGAACTGTGATGTACCTTATTAAATGGCCGTCTCATTAGTCAGTAATATTTTCCACAGTATTAGTTTTGATATGTAATTCTCGTAAGATCGCTGATCAAGTAAAAGATACCCTCTGGCTTCTCGGTAAATTTCCACGTTTTCCTGGTAGGTACATTACACACTATATGATCGTTCATTTTAACGAGGTGCCATTGGGGAGGATATTTTATATTACAGTATATATACCACTTGGCAAGTACGATTACTGGCTGACTCTTGGCTGTTCATACCCGCGGCTTGTTTAACAATCATTATTTGCGGAGCCGAGATATTTGAGATCAGATTCAAATCTGATATATCCCGCCATTGTATATTTTCACACTTTACGGAAAATATCGATTATAGGCATTACATTGTCAGCGTATTTTTTAAATATTTTTTTTGGTTGAAACTATTCTGTAATTTATTTCATGCATACTAACCAGCCGGTTTTCGGCCTCTGGTTGGCGGTGCTTATCATCATGTTTCCTCTACACAATATCGATTTTTTTTTTTCATTCGAAAAGTCCCAGTCACTCTCGGCTCTCACCGTGATACACGAAAAAGCAGAATCAACCTAATTTTCCTTCAATTTACTCGGTGGCGAACCTGACCAGCAGCGGAAGTCACTTGAATGAAAAAGCGAAAGAGAGCAAAAAAAAAGAAAAACGAGAAAAAAAAAAAGAATTTTACGTCCGTTGGGAGCATCCGGTGCGGGGACCAATGACGCAACGATCGTTGGCGCGGTGAGAGTACGATGACTGGAAAAAAAAATGGAGAACAGAGACGTTACACCTCAAATGAACAATCATGACAAATTATAAAGGGAATGTTGAAAATTGTATTGAAAAATACTGATTACACGTGAGGTGCGTTATAATTTATCTCATCAAATATATAGCAATGGAATGAAACAAATAGTAAATATGATTGAAAAATCGTTGAGCATGACCAAAAAAATTTACTACGAGGGGTCTTCAACGTCTGACAAATATACAGTAGTCTTGATAAAAACCTTGTCGACTTCCTGTACCACCCGCCTTCGTCCAAGGTCGCATCGTTCCGCGTGTTCCCTTGACTGCGGGTCTCCCACTACATCGACTGTATACTTATGTACAGAGGCAGGTATATATACTTACATTGGGATCACGCTCGACTTATATCTCTCGCTAATCAGCCAGTTGTGCGCAACTACCAAGGTTATCGGTACTAACGTTTCCCGAAAATGTACAAAAGATTTATGTCTTTTTTTTCAAAAGCCCCTCGAACGTGAAAGTATTTATCTCATGCGCAATTTATTACGTACGTAAATTTTGTCTGCCCTTATTTTTCGCAAGTATTATCAATTAAAAACGTTATCTGATGGCGATTACATTGAGGAACAATTAAGTTCATATTTATTGAGAGATTAATTATAATTTGTTTTTAAAAAATTGGATCGAGAATTTGTTCAATGAAAGGTTTTAGGTTTTAGTTTTCGGGTGCACTGAAAGTCTCTTCACAATAATAATTCAACTCTGTTAAATTGTTCTTTAAGTTTTTCCACTTCCCCCAGCTCTAACGGTCATCGCGGCAGTTTAAACGAATTTGTCAAGATGAAAGTATCATAACAAAACTGTTCTCTCAGTGCTATACTTCGAACAAACTGAGAGTTCCCCATCGGAACAATTAATTCCATCCCAGGAAAATTAGAAAAAAATAATCTCGCAGCACTCACTCCCTAAATGGAACAACGTCATTCCCATAATTTGTATTTGTTCTAATAGATGATATAATTGAGTCAACTAGTGCTAGAGAACGACTCAATTTTGGATTAATTTACTGTGACTGAAGTGTCACGTAAAAAATGATAATGCAGAAGTGGAAAAAGGCGAGTTAATCGAATAGCGGGGGGATTTTTAAAATAAAAAACTCCGCCTCGAATCATGAACGACTTTCCCATGAATGAGAAAGAATCAGTGGGCTGAGGCAGCAGGAAGTGCCAGGACCAATCAATTGTCTACGCCGGTCTTCTTCCCAGGCCTTGATCTTTCGTTCCTCAAATTCCACGATGTAAAATTGTGTACCTCCGCCATTGTAGCGAAAAATCGCTAACTTACATTCAGCACAGAGATGCGAAAAATGACATGATACATCACTGACCGGGACAACTGTGATACTCTGTCACGCGGCTGTCACATTCCATCTATTTAGTGGGACACCAGGTGATACGTTCTAAAATTCGATAATTTTTCAATGACAGAGGTCATTAACACGAATGCCAGTGGCCCTTTTATTTAATAAAAAACAAAACCCCTGATAAATTGATTAACTGACTTATTTCTGCAGAGTGTTAATTTTTTTGCAATATGGATTGCAAAAAAAAGTAATAAACTCTTTCGTTTGGATGTACTAATAAAAAATAACATAAAAAAGTAGTTGATCATTGTATGTCAGTAGATATGACCGACAGTTTGATGCCCAAAAAAATCCTTCACATTTTTTTAAGAGACGAAACTGCGAGATCTGACGGTATTTCGCATTCCTGATCCAACACCGATGATAATCGATCACATGAACTAACGGGATGATTGAAAAATATTATTTTTCTGCAATGGAAAATTAGAAAAGACGTCTCGCAAATGGCAATTTTTCTCATTGCGGTTTGCCGTAAACAAGTAGTGTAACGTACACGACACCCGGCTGACACGTGTGGAGGTGTATACGAGTACCTGTGCAAATGAGTGTACATGCACACACGAGGGAGATCCTCCGGACTTTATCATGACTGAGGATCATTAAAAATTCCTCCGCGTTTGTATCCCGTGCACGAATCTATGCATACCAACACAGTGGCAGATGAGAGATGGAACGTTGGTGAAGAAAATCCAGAGCACCGCCTGGACCGGATCAACGACTCCACTAAACACTGCGCTGGTGTCCATTAACCCGACCTAAAGAGGCGCCTGTGTATTAACTGACAAGTTAATCGTTATATATCTGCCATCAATGTTGGCATGTATTTTCACTTATCACCTGTTGGGAGATCAACTGTTAATTGATTATCGGACTCCCTCAATTCCCAAAAAACTGACAATTATTTTACAATAAATCTGGTGAATGTGGATCATGATGTTTCTGTAGTAGGTCGATGGAAAAGATATCCACAAATTTGATAGCGGAATGCAAATCGAGTAATCGAAGTGAGGTGGTTTGGTACAGTTATGCCTATAATCCGCTTCGATTATCCACCTGATCGGAGCCAATCTCCGCGTCGTATCGATTCATTGTTGGTATCTGCACAATATCCAAGTATACAATGAATTCGCCTGGGTCTACAAATCCAATATGTCTAACGGCCGTTTTACCGTTAGAAAACGCGCCTGCGCGGGCGGGACCCGATTCAATCGGTTTAAAAAAAAATGGCGCCCGAAGTGTGCCAATGTATATAAACAACTAAAAACAACACGTATACCCTGTAAACGCCCAGGAGTAGCAGATATCTCTTGACATTATTTCTCAGTCAGTGACATTCGTCCACAGGATCTTGGTCGGTATTTCATTGAAGAAAAGAAACTTTCTTTTGCCTCCCTGATTTGCTATCGGACTCATCAGCAAGCTGGCTTCATTTGGTCCAGTGAAATTAAAGTATAAAGCAATGAGGTTCAGCTCATGTCCTTCATGTTTTTGCATTGTATAAATATTTTAATAATAACATAGCTTTATTAGCTCAAATGACAGCTGAGTGCGCTAATTCTCTCGAATTAGATGTGTGACAAATCATGACAAAAGGCAAATTAATATCATGATCAAATTTTATTCTAAGATCGAGAAAATTTATTTGGATAAAAATAAAAAATACTGTCAGGTCGATTAAACATTAATTATCATAAATTAATCGTTGCTAAATTTTGGCTGGCAGATTACCGAACAGCCACGTAATTTTCATATAATTTTTCTCTTCGTGTAACATAATTATAATAAATAATCTCTCTCTGTGTGAGAGGATGAATCAGCTGAAGAAAAACTTTATGAAATAAAATTCTTCTTCTCACGTGGCCCTTTGACACAAATAATTTTTTTTTTCAGCGTATTGAGAGTTTCATGTAATCGACGATAAATAGTAGAATAAGGGAGGCATTATATCACGAGATAGTGCAGTATATACAACATTAATCCTCTAAGGATTATTCCCCTAAATGAATGCGACAGAAGGGAAGACATGTAGAAATGAATAAACTCCAAAGAGTCCAGATGTTGATTGCGTGCCGATCACCACTTGATGTTAGGGTAATGAGGTGAGGCAGAAAATATAGATATATAGTGAGTCGCCCTGACCAGCCGTCCCTGTCGCACTCTTGGTCGGTTGGTCACGAGAGACAGGAGAAAGAGAAGGTATCTCCGTGAAGGGATTAGTTGATGGCACGTGCCACAACCACAGGTGGCTTTTCTTCTTCATTCTTCTTCTCCGCCTCCTCCTCGTCCTCCTGGTCTGGCAACTTTCGGTACATATTCTTCCTTCAACACTACCCCTACTTACTTTAATAATTTCCATACAACTTATTATACGTTTCTCCTTCATCTGGTGCATTTAACAAACTATCTTTATTTTTCCTTAAAATGCTTGTGGTATTTAATTTAAACCACCTGTTGGAGAGGATCGAAAGGTCTCCATTTTTTTTATTATTTGGTGAGTGAAGAATGTCGGAAAACTGAATTAATTTCGCGGATCATCAGTGTTCTTACACATGTTTTTATCTTAAAATGAATAAATAAAGAGCCTCATTGGTGCATTACGATTTTTACTTTTCTCCTGCATTTACACATTTGGTATGGCAATCAATGCAGTGACTCGACAAAACCATCAACGATGCTCTTAAGGCTTGCTCCCTTATCTACCTCCTATGTACTGCTATTTTTCTTCATTAATAAGACGTACAACGTCGTCCACTCAAGCACTAGTATTTGTTTAAATACGATTATACGAAAATACGTACCTTATATTGTTTGAAAATTTTTTCCAGTCCTACAGTTACATAAAATGTCATAAAATTAATAAAAATTAGATCGGTAAATTATTCATCCTTTTAAAGTGAATAATTTAGTGGTCTTCACATTATTCAACTTCCAAAACAGTTTTATTTTCAAATACGTGAGAAAATGGTGAACCATCAGCATTTTTTTAGTGTTTACTGCCCACTTTCTGTCTGAAGTTCAGGTAAAATACCTGCAATCTCAGTATTTCCATTGCTTGTATTTTCCGTACGCCTTTTGGGACTGAAACAGTCTCGAAAATTTTCAGATCTTTCAGAGCGAAACGATTTCTTGAAAGGGAGACCTCATCTGATTTTCGTGCTCAGTCACAGCAAAATGTTTCTGAGCACATTTCTCATATAGTTCACTTACAGCTATTCTAGAGGCTATCAAATTTTCCATCGAGATTTTTTCAAATGCAAAACAAAAAAATTTATTGCTACCGGCGTAATCTGAAGAATATTCGCCATCAATAAACATTGATTCCCTGAGAAAATCCATCACGAGTAAATTCCAGAGACTGGTATGTTGCGAGGGAGAAAAAAAAATCAACGAAATATATAGTAGAAAGAATCCCGGCGAATGTCGTTAGTTTATGAGCCGAGAAGTTATGCATTATGTATTGACTTGACTTTGGGATAACTTGGTTCAATTTTCAACCAGTCTACCATACAATTTCTCTACGTTGATGTATTTGGATGTAACTTTGTAGACGTTTTTATGTAGTTACGCGTGCACAGTAGTCTGCAAGGGCAATTTCTCGATGCACATTGTCACGCATTGTTGAACCTTGAACACGGCCATCACACCATGGAACTAAAATGCCCACCTAAACCGAGAACTTCCATGAAAGCTCCATGAATGTTAGATATCTGACTATTCAGTATGTTTTTGTTTATAAAAAGGACAAGCGGCCGCTTTACATTTTTTTATCTGTTCACTTCGACAATTACAGAGGGAGAGAAATTTTTTTTAACAAATACGTGCCTATTCCGTAATTTATCAGTCAAAACAATATTCGGTAAAAATTATGGAACAGTTACGCACTTTTTCACGAAACTTTCAGGAAAAAGTCCAGAACAATCAAGAAAAATTATGGAACGTTTAGTGAAAAAATCTCTAATTGTTCCGTACTTTTTACTGAATTTTTCCAAAAAAGCTTTTGCACAATTATTTTCTGACTGACCCTTCGTTCCAATCTTACTAAATTTTTATTATTGTTACATAAGATCTAGAGAGGACTCTCCAAAGAGGAAACAATACTTCGTTTTCTACTTTCGGAGTAACAACATTTAATCTTTTTTCTCAAAATTGAAAAGTTAAAAATATAAATGAAGATAGTTAGGATTCATTTGAGACATCGATTTACCCTTCCATTACCACTGATTCCACGATTTTGATATTTTTCCCATGCTCTTTGGCACAGAGCAAATAGGCCTTCTGCCAAGGGGTAGTTAGTAAAATGCACCGCATTCAGTGGTCATAAAGAATTGTTTAGCGATGCGTATGAGTACGCCCGTCTTGGAATCTGTTACCAACTCCCACGGTGGTACACAGTGGTATATATACAGTGAGCTTGAGAAAGAAAGAGAAAGACGAAGAATAAAAGAAAAAAAAAAGACGGTCTTTACGCGTCGTTGAAACGTTGACTGCAGTGTACGGTCTCTTTCTGTTCAACTGCTTCTTTGCACAATATATATCGCATCATCATTGTTTTTCGCTTCTTCAACTTTACCTTCAGTCGATTTTGTCTCACTTCCTCCCTTATATTCACTCATACCCTGCTTACTGCACCCTACCCACTTAAATTCATCCACTCCACCGGGACTTTACTTACGAGCCAGAGGGCCCATACTCGTGCAATCTCCGCCAACGTTTATGCTGTGTGTACATATATACACCGTACATACTATTCTCTATTAGATGAACTGTGAGTCAGTATCGACTACTAGCGTCTATGATCTACGAGAAAAAGTGGAAAAATTAAAGGAGGAAGAGGGAGAGAATTCAGAAGTTCCTAATCAGCCCATGTTGGAGTCGTAACGCTTCGCTTTTCAAAGTTATTCGCATATATATTTATATTTCACTATGCTGAAACATTGACTTAAAACGTGGAAAGTGGATTCACTGCGGTCAGTTATATTGTTCCTTCGAGAGGTTGTAAATATATCCAAGTATACGATCCTCCCCCGATGGTTTCGAAGAGTCGGAAATTCATGGTAAACAAGAGGCAAAATGCCCTCCAAGAGATTCTTTACCATATAACGTACGTATTTGTATTCTGCTGCGATTCTCCCAGGAAAAGTGAATTCGTTTATACCGTAATGGATGTAAAATACTTCCCCCCATTCCCCACCCTCCGCACCCCACAAAAAAATTATTATCTTTCAAAACTCAACATTTTTTATTTTATTTCGAATGGATTTTTATCGGAAGCTTTGCATTCTTCTTAAATGATCATTTATGGATTTTTTAGCACTTTGATTTTTGAGTTCTTGAGTAGAGGCGCGGGATCTAATGCCGGGGGAGTCTACATACTGAGATTTTTTTTTTCTAAATATTCATTTACTTGGGAGAAGCTTTCATTACTTCAATACCGTACTTCGCTAGGAGCATCCTTCCTGGGCAATTTTCATTATGTTTCAATTATGAAAATTATATCACTTTGGATGGAGATGATCATGCTAGTAATCGGCGTGAGCGAACTCTGAATAATTGGAATCGTTAAAATATTTGTAAAAATTTTTCTTTGTTAAAAATGAGCTTTTGAAAAAAATAATAATCTGTGGGAGTTCATCCCAAGTCAAACGCAACAAAGTTATCCTCTAGGGGATCATGAGTATCACAATTAACATCTAATCCGGCTCGCCTGGGGATGATGCGATGAAAAATATAATTTCCCTAGTTTTATGGTGAACGGTGTGAGTTGACCCCAACAACAATTTTATTTGATCGAAGTAAATGCATCAGAAGAAAGAAGATTCACATTTAGTACAGGATATAATATTTGTTTTACGAGAAAGACATCTCAACAAATCTACCTTTTTCTATAAGTCTATTTTCCGAGAAAATATGACGCCTCGCAGTTGCATTATTTTCTCCCTCAAAAAAGTCACCGTAATATTTCACAAATAAACCAATAAAACAGTTAATGGTCATCTTTCTAGATATCTGTGAATATTCTCCAGTCAGGTTATCTCAAGACTCTATATACAGATACCCTAGGTTTCCGTTAAAGGTCGATCGGTGCGGATAACCGCCTACTGGCGCAACCAAATTACACCTCTCATTCATCCTTTCATTCATTCTCTGAGATCTCCTGAATCCTACCAACTCAGCCCGTCTCCATCCAAGTCGACTAGTCGAGTGATCCAACGGGGTCCTGCACCGTATCTCTCAGTAATAGGCAAAAAAGATAAGTTCAAGGAGAAGCCATTACTGTACCGCAAAAAAAAAAGACCGGAGAAATTATCTACCTCGAAGGATAAAAACCGTGACAAAGTGATTTTCGTATGGACGAGTCACAAAAAATCCATATTTTTTATTGAATCCTTATTTCCAAGTAAATGATCGAGATGTGTTGCCACATAGCCCCCCCACTTCAACACTCTCTCATCAATAAAGTTGAATCAATCAACTATCATCTCCTCCAATCCCTAAACCAGAGCGACATGACAGTTTTTCCATTTTTCTTTCAGCCGCAGAGCAGAATTTCCAATAGTAATCGAGTTGATCCAGAGCAGTGGATCAACTCAGAGGAGAACAAGGTGGTAAATTGCACAGCACCTGGTGGAAATTGTTTTGATTCGTGCTATGATCAGCATGGAGTTATCAGCCCACGCGACCCAGCACGGCGCACTTCATCTAGGCGTCGGTGTCAACCCAGGAGATCCTGCAGGTAGCGCGTTGGCAGCTATTCATTCACACCATCAAGACACATTGGGAATGCAACATCACAGTCACACCGGAATCGGCAATGGAGGTATGCATGAGGAGTCCAAGAAAAAACGTACGTTTCTTCTTACGAATCCGTATTATCATCCCTCACAATTATCTATTTTTTCATAATCTATTGGCGACTCTGGTGTTGTATATGACACGGCTCATCTCAGGTGTGAATTCCCTGATTATTATATAGCCGTATAAAAACACTTGGATACATACCAAAGTGATAAATTCCCAGATAAATTGCTGTAGACGTGAATGAAGAGATGAGCCGTTCACTATCCAGCACGTAATTGGTCTCCTTCTTGTCCGCGTTGTCGACTGGATGCCAGAGAGGTTTATAAAGAAGAACTACTGCCCCGAGCCTCGCTGATTTGTCCGTGTCGTGGTGTATACTTGATTTACGTTATTTACCTCCCGGCGACAATCAGGGGTAATGAAATGCTTCCATACAATGTGTAAACTAGGGTTCAAACATTTTTCCCCAATATCGGTAGATTAATTAACATAATGATAAGTGTCTCCGACAAATAAAAAAATTAATGGACTTAATAGACAGATAATGACATAATTTTTTCGTTACTGAGGCCCGTTAAACAACACAACTGACAATATCGAGTGTGTGAAATAAAGTAAAAAGGACAATCAATCACATTATTCCTGACATTCCAGAGGACGGCGTACTCTCTATCAATATGTTCAGTGAGGAGCAACAATGGATTGATTCGATTGCATCAGCTCATGTTCATTCTCTGAAATATACGGAGAGAAAAAATTCTTTAAAAATTACGTGCCTCTTCCGTAATCTTCCCGTCAAAATTACGGAACAGTTACGCATTTTTTCACGGAACGTTCCATACTTTTTCCTGAATGTTCACTGAAAAAGTGCGTAACTGTTTCAGGCACTGAACAGTCACGTAATTTTTAAACAATTTTTCTTTCCATGTACCAACACATCTCAGGGACTGACAGTAATCTCTATGAAGATGCTCTTCTCTTTTAACATTTTTTAATTTCGGTTCATTTCGTTTCACTGAGGGGGCCTCACCCCCTCTCCCTCCACCCAATCATCATAAGTCTTTGTAACGAAAAAAAAATTATGGCATTGGGAGGATGGTATCGGATTGTGAGTCGTGTGAAGTTCGCAGCACTCCTCACGATCCTCCATCAACCGTCCTCATACCATAAATTTACTACCACGCTTATTGAAGAGCGAGGGGGGCTGGTTAAATCATATTATGAGACTACGTTTTATCTGAAATCACTGAGCTGCAAAAATAATATTTTATCTCTTATGTGACCGGTGCTCGATGACTCGAATGAATACGACGCTGACCAGCAAGTGAATCGTTGAAAGACAGCTTTGTTTTGTTGAAACAATCGTATTAGCAGGGCACCGCGGTTATGTGTATACAACGCACATGTATGCATACACTCATTGGAAAAATATAACAGTACATATACTATTAAATACACGAAAAGCCACTGATCGAATGGCAGCATCCAGCACACAACTGCATTGATATGTACATGACTTCCTGTTCCCTCGTTGGCCACTTGACGTAGACATAAGGGATTCTCCCGTGACGCGCCTAGTTGGGGTTATATGAAGATGAAAGAGCGCCGCCCTCTCGGTACTGTTGATCGTAAAGGGGAGCCAATGACACTGCGTGAGATCAGCATATCGTTAACTAGCGTGATATCAAAAATTCAATTTTTTAACTGGACCACACACAATTTTAATTGTTATAATTATTGGCGATGGGAACCATGATGTTTATCGGATATTTTTACATTATCCAATCAACAGTCCAAGCAATGATATATGCAATAAACGTAGGATATTGTCGCAAGTATAAATTTAGCAATTCCGTTGTTCACGTCACAGTTATTTAGTGTCGGTGTATAGTTTTCTTGGACAATAAAAGAAAACAGGTAATCGTCTGTACAGAATGAGTACCTAGACCACCGTACACTTTGAGCTTGCCGGAGCAAATTCTCGAACGCGTAATCCTTACTTATATTCAGCCACATAGGCCGCACAGCAATCTCAATGTGAAGTTCTCCATTGGATGAAGAAATAGAAAAATTTTCAAACTGGTAATACGCGGACCGGAGCGCGTGACGATTACAGGCGGTGCTGGTCGCTTATAAGATTCATTGTATCTTAAAAGTCAATCCCCCTCCTCCCCGCCAATACAATATTACATATATATGTATGTATGGGTGTATATATAAATATATATGTGTGCATGACAGGAGAATGCGGTGACGGGCCGTTTGTCGATCGAATTCACATTGTGCGCGAGCCGACCGGGAACGGGCATTACCTGGATGTAGAAGAATTGTCGTTTTGACGTTATGTAGAAACTTTTTCATGTTTGCAGTCACTTAAATGTTTTATTTAATCAAATGAAAAAATTTATTTGAGAATTTTTTCCTCACTCAAGGTAAAGGATTTCATTGTGTTGAATGAGGGGAAGGAGAGATGTTGCTGATGATAATCCTCCCACCGGTCTATAAAAGTGGATCTTGAGTCATCGTTTCCGGTTTTTATATTCTAAAATTAGGGGAAAACAAAGATACGACGATTAAATTTCATTCTAGTGTAGAGATATTTTATCATTACATAAATTCAAATAATTGTGCTAGTAAAGTTGAAGTACCAGCGTACCTGTAGGGAAAAATTTACCGACTCAACTCTGAAATTTTCTCGACTGTTTGCATTAAAATTATTGCCCCGGAAGTGTAATAGTATACTGTGTTATGAAGACCGGAAGCAGAAGTCTGTGAGTAGTATAAATATGTCCCGCAGTTACGCCAAAAAATCCTAAATTTACCAGAAAAATCTCCGATGCCGGTACTGATATTTCTCAAGTTTCTCCCAACGAACCTATTTCACCGCAATCGACCCAAATTTTTCCAGCAATTAACGTGCGTGTGGGTGTGTCCTCTCCAGATTTTCCCAAGACATTTCTCGTCAATGGCAATTGAATAATCAACTCCGCATTACGAATAGGCATGAGTGCAGAGTCAGACACTACCTATTATGTTTAATGATGCGTATCTGCGAAGTTGCATTAATTAGTAATCAATAGCTATGTATCATAGTTTCGTTACTAGGCCACACTTGTGTATACAATTACTTGCGCTTGTATAACATATTTGTGAGGATAAAAATTGCAATGTTATGAGTGAGTTACCTGGTTCAGCGACCCTGATAGACGTTCCACAACAGAGTGTTAATGATCATTGAAAAAAAAATTGTACGTAACTAGCAGTGATGCGCCCAAACATGAAGGATGTCTTTCTATCGGAGTAACAATAATTCCAGGGGAGTGATATTTATATATGGTGGCATCGCACTCGGAGATAGTGAGTTTATTTATGGGGTTAAATGAAGAAACCCAGCGAGATGCCGCGATACCCGCGTCTCAGTACAAATAGGTTGCCGTGCAGGTTCCCATCGAGAGCCAACTCCTGGCATGTACCAGTTGTCATAAACTAACACGCCCTGGCGTATTCATCGCCCCCTACTCCCATATGTATTTTTTAAACTTCATAAGCTTCTCATCTCATGTCGGACAACGCCGGATATTCTATACTGAAATAAATAGATTTTTATTAACTAATAATTTATTCTGTTTTTCATTTTTTTTCTTTTTCCTATCGCAGATGATGGCAGTCACGGCGGCAATGGCCAGGATGGTGAGTTCACTTACACCTGTACTCGTAATTTAATTGATCATGCAATACGTCAAGCGAACTTTGTACTCGTTAATCAGTTGTATATATATTGTCCTCTGGGAGGAAAGTATGCGAAGAAGTCAATGCATAATCGAGGAAGTTGGCGCATCATTAATAATAAGGACTCACGTTGTGCCTGAGCAATCCTTATCAAATGTCCCAATGTCCTATAATGCAATATCCTATTAGTACCTGTTGCTCTTGTGTAAGCCACTGTTTTACTGCTACGAAGTGCGCGAACCTTGGAATATTCTCGAGTTGGATTTATCGTATTGGGAATTTCGAGGAATTCAGGATTAATTAGATTTTATTCCGGAGACCATTTTAATAGTTTCGCGACTTTCAAAGGATATAGTAATCGCTCCTAAAACTTGATAAAAAAATCTATTCCCTCTGCATTATCGAGTAGATCCGATTATTGCGTTGGATCGACTCCTCCGCCTAAAATAAATTATCTTAATAATAACGAATATAGCAAAATTGGAAAATGTTGTCGTGCTCAGGGCTCATAATTTCAACTCGATAGCATTCGTACACTGGGGAAAAATATTTTTGCCAAATATCCTTTACTCAAACGAACTATTTATTTTTTAATGCTGCATTTGTTGATAAAATAAATGTTCTCGTTAAGTAAATGACACGTGGTCATTGTTGTTCTTACCGTGGAATACGAGGCTAGAACAATGCTCACTTCCCCTAGATGATCAGTACCTCCACATACCCTGTATTCAGAACTTGGCAGTGTCTGGAAATGAAATATATGTCAGGTCAATTGAACACCATATTGTAGTGCGTATATACTACTTCCCTTGCGAACTAGATCAACAAGTGCATTCCTGGTGCAAAAGTGACTGTTATAATCCCTACTTAAAAGACAAAAGCAGAAAGTGAAATTGAATTTTATTCATACTCAATGTTGCACACGACGAAGAGTCTCCCATGAACTTAGGGGGCACACATGGAGTTAATGTACATCATCTTACAAATACTTCATACTGTGTTGTATACAAACACGGCTGTACGTAGGCCATCAGTGTTGGCGGGATTCACTCGCGTGTCTTGGCTTGCGTTCAGAGTGAGGTAATTTATGCCGATGAATTACATGCCAGAAACGTACAGTAGGTGGTGTGAAAAAAAAGTTTAAAACGAGGGAGAAAGAGAGGAAATTGATAAAAACGAGAAAGATTCACGTTTATCGTAAGGTTTAAAGGGCAAAAGTTGGATTGTGAAACAAGGTGTTGGACGCGTCTGCTCCTCTTGTAGTGCCTCTTCGGGCATTCAATATTCAACAGTTATTTACATTTGCAAATTGTTTACGTCAGGTCATGATGAAATCTGTCAGAGTTTCGTTTATCGTCCAGTCTCTAACTGCCTCCTCCCCGTCTGCTCAAGCCAGCGCCTCGGGGGGGCTGCTATATACATATATGCTACTTGTTTCTTTCCCACACGCGTATATTCCTTCGCTCGGTCTTTTCCACACGCACAAAATTATGCTACACATGTGATATTAATCCTTGCAGTTGGGTAGCTCTTGAATGATTCTGTAATGGAAATTTTATTAGACGAAATAGATGTAGGAAACTGTCCTTTATTAATAATTATCTAAAAGGTCTGCACCATTTTTGACATTTGGCGCAGAAAAATATGAACCTCTTGAATGTTTCAAAAATCGTTGGAAGAATCTTCTAAATATCCCCGAAAGAGACTCTTGAATATGTTTTTAGTGAATCAAAAATCGAATAATCTGTCACAGTTTTCTGAAAAATATTGCAAAGATCCAAATCTTTCTACCGAAAATATCAGGAACCCAATTGTTTTTCAACCTATCATGCGAGGAACTTGTTCATTGGTGGCCATTTTTTTTTAAAACATCAACCGATCCAGAAGAGTCAGTGAAGATGTACTAATGGGAAGAAGATTGATACGAGAAAAAATGTCACGGAGCTGTGATTCGATATGCGATTGAAATTTCCATGCAATTTGATTCGCATCAGAATTACCGATATCGACTCAGTATGATAACCACGGGAGATTATATACTGCATGCATACGCATCCGGAGATGATTGTGAATCATTGGAGACAGCGAGTCTTTCATTACTATAAAATAATCGTTGATAATTTACCTACAAGTGTTCGTTTTTAATAAAAAAACAGTGATGAAAATAATGAAGCTCTCGCCATTACTGGGTAATGATGTGAAGCTGTGACGCGGAAGCCTTCGTAAGCTTAGATTTACGATCGATTGAATTGATTAAGCGATAAGTTCGGTTATGTCGTAGGAAGAAAATCGTCCCGATTGGTGTGAGGACACGAAATGATGGCGGGACACTTTGAAGAAACAAGATGCGTCACGGTGTGCTACGTGACGCGGCGATTGAATTTCTCGCTCGCGGTACCATGGCGCATATGGTTGTAGCCAGCAAAGTGATGCTGGTCTATGTAGGTTGACCAAGGGTGTGGCATTCTCTTGCTGGCAAGGGTATTATTCCAAACCGACACATATCTATCAGCCACCAACAAAATTGTTGAGGACTTGTTTGAACAAAAAATATTCATATTTTTCTACTCAGTTGATAAACTGACAATTCAACAAACTAAAAATTGGTTGAATTATCAACCTGATTTGACTGATGAGGACAGAAATTACACAACATCAACCCGATTGTTTCTTTACCCAAAAAATCTATCCGGTTTTATTTTAAGATGTGAATTGGTGCACGAAAATAATCTTTGCATTCTACCAATTATTCTAAATTAATTTCAATTAAGGAATATGGATAAAGAATATAATCAATAGTGAATGAAGACGCAAATCATATTGCAAGTAACACTATAAAATATGGTACAATAATTTTCTTTATTTCAAAAAGATATATAAATTGTAATGATCAGATAGACCGGACTAATTAGCTTCAAATATATATCGCAAATACAATAATCCACCGTTTTGAATGAACGTATGCTGGTTACATCCAGCGCACTATGATATTTGTATGTATGACCCGTCAATCAGCTATCAACGCCTCACACTCGGCTTCCAACCAATCAACATGCCGCAAAGGCTTGTACGTTGTCGGTTACATTTGCTAATAGTTCTCGACGTATAGAGTCTCTTCGATGGTTTACTTTGTTGACTGTGGTGGGAAAAAACAAGATGGTCGTTGAGCCTGAGATTTGTCAGACCTGGCTACCAATTTAAAATTTATCTCCCGCAAACTTGTTGCTGTATCAATTCGCTAGAGACTGGGTGGATTTCTCTACACGTCCTTGGTAGCCCATTAAGTCGCGAGAAACCGTTACGAAATCGATCTTGATAACGGCTTGAGAGTCACATGTGGATAAGTGCCAGAAGAGTATGACAAGCGACCGCGTGCACTTTTACATTGAGAAAAACGAATGTTTGTGGGGTCTGAATAAAAATCAGCAAAATTAATAACAAAATTGCCATTATTCCTTTCATAATTTCGTTTATCCAATCGATAATTATATTTTCCACCAAAAGTTGGTGATAGACCGAAATTACCGATTGTAATTTGTGGCAGATATTATTTTTTGACAGATAAAAAAATTATGAAATGATTGAACGTTGTGATCGTCGAAAATTTATTAAACTATCGTGTTGCCTATCGGGCGCTCAAATTTAATAATAAATATTCCACGAATATTTTTTATTTACCAGGAATCGACTCATTATAAAAATATCCAGTCACGTTATCAATAAATTCTTTCTATTTCGAAATCTTAGCAATAACGTGTACGCAAGAATAATAGTTGTAATGATTAATAACAACTGACATTAAAATCGAAACGAATAAAAGACAAACAAGTGAAAGAAAGCCCTCGCCGGACACCACAGATATCAGATCGGATGCTATTCTCTATCACATATTATCAGGATATTCTAAAATAGAATGTGTGATGATGGAATCAATTATATAATCATTGCAAAGTTCATAGTTTTTTGCGCTGTCAGTGAAGCTCATCTATGCGCATTTGAAATGGAAAACATGACCTGTTGCTGATAACAGATCATACAACACGTTCAGAGAAAGTAGTCCCTGAATTTGATTTTATCAGGATTTATTAACAACCGCTGTCAAATGTGTCAGATCACGAAATAAATTTAGATTAGGTTATTGTGGAATTAACGCACAGGATAATTACTCAGCAAAAATATCCGAGTATGAAAGATTAGTTGAGATGTTAAGACGCCTGTCCATCTTACATTCAGGCGAATTTTTATTTTATCTGGGCATTTCTGGGTATTTGAAAATAAATCTGCAAAATATCTATATAACTCAGACATTCTCTCGTGTCTCGTGGCCCGTATTTATTGGGATACTAACGGAAAATAAAATATTCCACAGGTTCACGGGGTCAACTCCCAAGAGATATTTGATGCTCTAATGAATACGTCTTGTAAAAAATAATTAGGAGGCACTCAATATGTAAAACATGATAATTAATTACGTGACTCCACCATGTGAGGTTCGTTGAACAAGCGATAGAGCATGACGCCATCAAGCTAACTCGTCTAGGTAGAACGATGTCTAACTTTTCTTAGTCTGTTTTGTCTGTCTGGTGATGGTCCAATACACCAAGTAGTCTACCATGATCATCACTATTCATCAGGAACGATAAAGTAATGCTAGTAACGACAGTGGTAAGAGAATCCCCCTGTCTAGCTGAACAGAAGAAATACCACGAGACATTTAGCCAAATAATGAATCCATCTCTGTTATGCGTTTACGCTTCAACTGATTGCAAACTGGTTTTTTGTGTGATCATCCAACCGTTCGATTAATGGACGCGCGTGATAACCGATGTGATTCTGCCATGCAGTTGCATGCTGGCATATACCATATAGTGTTGCCGATTCAGTGTTTAGCAGATTATTAGTCACCATCAATGGATATATGGACACGTGTTCTGAGGACGTGTCAAAATACTTTTTTGCAATTACTACCATTAGTGCTGTCTAAGAGATCCAGATGAGACTGCGCTTTGGAGAGATGGTCCCGCTGGAAAAGACAAGTAGGAATTACCAATTGGAGCATGGCTGGGCCAGGCTTGGTCCTGGTGTCAATGCTTGGCAATTCGTAGGGAACTGTGGAAATTTTTGCGACTGTTTTGATTTGCGAAATTTCTCACGTTCTTCTATAATGAGACAACTCCTCTAGACTGAAGTCTCTTGTGGGCTTCGTGGTCACCGCAATATAAAATGGCAAAACTAAATTCGAGATCAAACAAAAAACCGGAAATGACGGATATGTGAAGTCATGACCGGAAGAGGCGAGACGATCTCCTCACAGAGTTAAGTCTCGTCTGAGCACCGTGGAGAGTGTTAAATATTTCTTGCTGACATCGTGTCCTGCACATTCCCGTGAAAGGCCCAATTTTTTTCATGCAAAACCAATAAACTCCTCACAGAGAAGGGCATAGAAAATCGATATAATGCTAGTCAATCGATCATTTAATTCTTCGGTAGTCGAGAGCATGAGAAAAAAAGGAGAGCCCAGGAATACTTGCGGGAGAATCAGATACAGATGATACGATGGATCACCTTTCGACCTGCCAACGCCTCAGGTGGGCTGTATAGACGTGCCGGAAGAAAGTGCGTATGTCAGCGATATGTTCCTCGGAGTATGGATGAAAGGTAGCGTCCCCATGAAATTGTGCTTGTTATATGACATTCGATCAGATAAATCTCACTGGTAGTACGAAGCGAAGAACTTTATAATCCAATAGGTATATGAGTATGGGTAGTATACACCCATTATGGTGTGTCTTCAGGTGCCTAGGAATTTTATCAGCGGTGAAGTGTCTGACAAGTTGATTTTTCAACTCTTTCAAGAGAGAACAAACGAAAAATATATTGATTATTTCCAACGATGAGATGAATATCGTTTCACCAGATTGTTTTCGGCTGACTATGAATTGTCAATGATCGATAAATTATCGAGTGCATTCTCCAGTCTCTCTATGGCCCATCAACTGCAACCACGACTAATGCCAACTGAATGAGTCAATGGAAAAATAGAAAAGAGCATAGTTGCAGGTACATGACAAGTACAGGATGTACGAAAAGGTATAGTGGGGAAGGGAGTGGAGGGCATTGGAAGAAGCACAAGACGAAGGAGAAGAAGAAGAAGAAGCACAGTTGGAGGAACGCGAACGGACGTAGACAGACGGGCAGGGGCAAACATAAATTAAGATGGGGGACTGATTATGAGGCCAGTGGGGGCAGGCTATCATTACTCCAAGCCATCGTGACCGGTCGACCTGCGCCGCTGCCGCCGCCGCAACCGCCACAACCGCCGCAACCGCTGATACACACCGTCCAAACTCTTCTTTTGCTTTTGCCATTCTTTGTAATATTTCCTCTAGTGCTGGTGCTCTCCATTCTTGAGATCTCGTTCGACTCCACAAGCCACTCTACGCCGTGTCTCGTGCCCCGGTAATTCTGGAGTGGCAAACTGCAAATTATTAATCTCTACTCATTGCTTTACATAGCTCAACCAGCATAAAACAAGAATTTTTCAAATGCAAAAGATCTACTTCGTCGTTTCTCGGGTTTTTTCAAAATGTAAATTCTTAGATGATCCTCTTTTATCATCTATTCCTACTTCCTACTCTCTTCTTATTAATAATCAAACAAATATGAAGGAGGGAACATTATGCAATTTGAAATGTTCGTCGGATAAATTTTATTTATTGATTTTTTAATTTTCCGTCAATATCCTCTGATATTATTTGGATAATTATCTTTCATCGTTACGAACTTTTCAAACATTTTTTCTGCTTTGCGGGCTGCAAAAAAATTATCACAACTTGTTTACAAGTTGGTCCGTCTCTGGTGTCCGTTTTCTTATCAAGAAAATTTTCATTCCACTTTCAATAGATATCATATTAACTATCCTGTTTATTCACTCGACGTTCACTTTTACTGCACAGTATTGGTATAAAATTTGTACGTACTTGATGTTGTTTTTCAAATCTGCACCTGCACAGCAGAGGCCGGCATACAAAGTACCATATACGTCATCTATGATAGATCGATGAGCATTTAGCATACGTCTGGAAGAAGGCGTGGTGAAAGCAAAATTTTATTTTACCTCGGTAAAGTGTTTTGTCCCTGATTTCCGTAAAATTCTATTACCAGAGTTTTCCATATTCTCCTGGGTTATTTATTCGGGTGGGATTTGTTGTAATTAATTGAGCTGAAAAAATTGTTTCATAAACACTAAATTGAAGTAATGAAAAGGGGCAATTGTGAAATGAAAGTCCGACCGCGGCCAGTGAGTAGTCATGCTGACCTTTCACCCTCCACACAGAGGAAATTCAATCCTTCATTTCAGTATCTGCTACTGGTGTACTGCCAACTAGTTGAAAAAAATTTACAAGACAATACACATTGGGTGATTATTGGTGGTTTTTCGTGCTGCTGGAGATTACATCGACAGAGTGCTATGTACAATATTATATGTATATATGCAGGCAGTGGGATCTGAATGTTCGTGAAACTATCAGCAAACTAGAAAAATATTCCACTTGCACGACATTTATAAAAGAGAGTATATGCAGTTAGAGTGTCGGAATTTTTTTTCTAAAGAAATGCATACAACCGCCCACGACTCTATCGCCTCGAGTCTGGATAAAATGAACCAAGCCAGCAGCAATCAACTAATGGCAGATATAAATGAAAGTCATACTTTGGTAATCCACAACTACTCAATTTAATCGATAAATTTATAAGATACGAAAACTGAATGAAGTGTTATTGTTTTTTCTTTCAAATGTTCGGGAATATTCATCCGGAAATTAATAAAAGGGCGACTTGCAACTGGGGATAAATCACTGTCACAGATGCACCGAGAGAAAAATTCTTTAATAATTACGTACCTGTTCCATGATCTACCAGTCAAAACAATATCTAGTAAAAATGACGGAACAGTTACGCATTTTTTTACTAAACATTCTAGAGTTTTTCCTGATAGTTCACTGTAGAAGTGCGTAACTGTTCCGAATTTTTTAGCGAATATTGCTTTGACTAGTAGATTATGGAACAGGTGCGTATTTTTTAAAAATAAAAAAAAATTCTCTACATGTGTTCAATATTTATTAATTGTTCAGATTATTTTCCAGACTCATTATTTTTTGGAAAATGACGAAAGTTGGAGTGGGAAGTTGGAAAGAAATTGAAACACTATATTTTTTTATTTCTTCATAGCGCGAAACATTGAGAAAATGTATTTTCTAATTATATTTTTTTCATTATTCAAATCCTAATCTATCGCTTTATTATCATAATCAGAAATCGTCCTTTTTGCAATGGCATATGAAAAAGATACGTATAATCTCGAACGTCGAGGCAATATTATCCTTACTCCTAGGCTTAAGGTTATCCCTGACAAAATAAATTACTGGCGAAAAAAGGAAACGAGGAATTTTTTCATAGTGGAAAGGAGGATCCTGCCGTTGGTTACGCTCTTGATAATCGATAAACTCATTCCATTGAAAATACGTCTACAATAAGCTTGTGGTCAAACTCCCGTATGGAGTATTAACATATGTGTACCGGTTGATTTACTGTATAGTTAGAAGTCGACGACGGAGAGTTATTGCTGCGATACCCCTCTTTTCCCTCTCCATTAATACGGATTTCTTAGGCGTCGCGTGCGCGTGTCCTCCATCTCCTTCATAATCCTTTTATCTTCTTTGGCTTCTCACCACGCACGAGGCCCGGAGGTCCAAAAGACGGCATTTGCATATACTCTCCTTGGGATAAGAGCTCCATAATATACCAGTGTCGAGTGTATTTTTTATTGGGTGTAAGTGTGCCTATAAACACACTTTCAATTTTTTCAAGAGCTGGAGTAGTACTGTTAGCATTTTTTGAAAATAGAGTAATATTTGCAATTGAGTTTCTCACTAATTTAAACCAACAAGCATCTGCAGTTTCGCATTTTTCAATTTTTTTCAACATATCTTTCTCATAAATTGATACCATACATTATTGATAAAATGGCCAATCAATTCCATGGCATCTAAACAATAAATTTATCAGAAAATCGATTGCATAAAATCTAAAATCTCTAGAAACTTCTCATTAATTTTGGAAGCTGTTACTTGAATAATTTCTAGTACTGTATAGATCGGAAAATTTCGTGTCAGCGAACGATCGTTAAAAATTTCCGGATTCTTCGCTTGAAATTTTACGAGTAAATTTCTAAGAGTGCGCAGGCACGCTTCTACCGCGGGTCGATTGATCGCAACAATTAATAGCAACCGAGTTAACTGGTAAACAGGAAGTGTACATGTCTGTGTAAAAGAGGAAGACGGTGAAATGGGCGCTAGGTAAAGGCGGGTTCTCATTGGCGCGAACGCGTGGATACTGCTTAGAGACAACGGCCGTCGTTGCTTAGATAAATTACGATGCCTGGTCCTTCAGGGGTTACTTGTTACGAGTTACGATGCGTCTCTTTCTGCTGCAATTTTATAGACTTTTTCCCCAGCACATACATGTGTAGGTGTAACTATCAAGTGTATCGATATGTGTATGTGCTGTAGTGGTATATGCCCAGGAGAGCCCGGGTGAAAGAATCGGTTTGTAGCGTCACGCGAGCACCAGGATTGGAGCATGAGGCATTAGTAACCTGTTTGTTTCTTCGATAAAACGAGCTATATCATTTTTTCATTTGCTAAATTTATAGACAAGCCAGATAGCCACCATATCATTTTTTTTTCTCCTCTCGTCTTGATTATCTTTAATGAAATTATTTCAAGTCATTATTGTATTCAGTATCCCATGCAGTCGTACACTTTTTCCCCCTCATCTGATTGAACCCATTCCCACTGGGAGATCTTAGTCAAGAGCTCTATGCAGAGCGAGCAGAAAAGTTTACATCTCGATTGAAATTTATAACAACCTCGATTGATAATAAAATGTTGGTGGTGATGAATATATAAATAAATAAAGATATCCGTAGCTCAACGATATTAGTGGAAATTTATTGAAATTTAAGGCGAAGTTTAGTCACTCGATTCATGGTAATGTTTACGGTGGAGTAATTGAAAGGTTTAATTGAAAAGGCCGCGAGGGAGGATCACAAGGAGCGCAGCAAGGGGGTCGCTACAGGGAGAGAAAAATTACTCAAACAGTATTCGGTGAACATTACGAACTTTTTCAGTTAATTTTCAGGAAAAAGTCCAGGAGGTTTCAGAAAAAATATGGAACGTTCAGTGAAAAAACCGCAACTGTTCCATAATTTTTAAACAATTTTTCTCTCCGTGTGCACGTTCGATACATTTTCTTGCACATTCTAGACTTTTTCCGAAAAAATCATTGGAAAATTGAGTAACTGCTCCGTAATTTTTACCGAATATGTTTTTGACTGACAAATTACGGAACAGGCATGTAATTTTTAAAGAATTATTCTCTCCCTATAGATTCATAAAGATTACAATTTTGTTGGGAATTTATGGTATAGCGTCAATATTAGAAGGGAAAATTTTTTATAAGAATTATCATTGGTCGCTATAATCACCACATGCTTATATTTAAGGCGTGAGATTCAAATGAGACGCGCGGGGCACGCAATCCATCTCGTTCACTTCGATCGAACGGTAGGGTAATTTTTACCTGACATTCTGATCTGATTGACACACACGTACCGCAATTTCAGTCAATATTTTCATTTGAAAAGTCAAATCTATGACAGTCTCCGGTAAAAAGTATGTCAAGGCTCATTGGGCATTATGTGGCTAATGTGTCTTTTTATAGTTGAAACAGATAACTTCCGGTAACGAAATCGTCTGAATCTCCCGATGCTTCGGAAACAATTGTAAAAAAATTGGTAGTTTATTTTTTTTTTCTGTTCGTTTTTCAATGTCGATTGCTGATTGCAAAGACCCCCGAGCTTCAGGAACACCCGACCGGACGTAGATAATGGACGGGCCAGCCGCAGAATGTAGGAGGGATGAAAAATACAATACAGAAGCCCACGAAAGTCCTTTGTGGTTTCCCAATGACAGGTCGTCGTCATACCGCATTCAAACTGATATTTTGGCAGTCTCCTGATACAACATTCACCTTTCAATTGACTAATCGGACGATGTTTGTTTTTTATATGTACTCCCAGTTATTGTTACTCTTTACTCTATTTTATTTTTCAATTTCTGAGAGTCACAGATATTTGAGCATTATTACATCGCAGAACGATGTATTTAGTCAAATCAGTGGAAAATTGCGGCATTACTATGTTTACTCTACTAGAAATAATGGTACCTCCAGTGAAACTGGCCGTTGATGCATCCAGTCTAGCCAAAAAAAAAAAGTGCAATAGTATGAGTATTTTGCAATGGTTTGCTGCATGTGCAGATATATCTTGATGCACTATATGTGCATTGGCACGAGAATCACGAGTTTGTCATCACTCAGAGTCATCATCCATTCACTTTATTGAGCTGTTGTCATTGAAACACACGGAAATGACGGATGAATTGTCAAATGGAATAAAATAATAACGCGAAATGTGGTCTTTATAGAAATTGACTGGTGAGTCTGAGAAAGATAAATCGTAACATTTCTGTCAAACAATTTTCCAAGTATCTATAAAGATAGAGGATGGGGAACTTGTTTGAACAGGGCGTGACGTTTCTTGGAGTTTGAGTTTCAACTAACGTGAATTGCACGCCGATTTTTACAGTCTTCCGTTATTGTCACAGCTTACAGCGGGACTCGTAAACATAATTAGAGGGATTTTATTGTTTTCTCGATCATCCTCTTGTCCTTCATTTTTTCTGACTCTTCTGCAGAATATATTATTTGCAGCAATTTTTCGTGAGTTTTCCTGCGTTTGTTCACTATTTCTAAAAATAATTGAGTATCACATTTACATGTACTTTTCAAATTTTTTTTTCTTAGTTTAAACTGATGTAGCAAGTAGTAATGTAATGTAGTTACATTTGCTCGTTTACATTTTCCTCTTATGGCGTAATTCTATTTAGATTTGTAAATTACAGTCTTTTCGATATTTACATATAAATTTGGTATATTTTTCATCAGCAACATCTGCAGATTTTTTAGTGCCACAAAGTCGCGTGCGATATACATATACTTTGAAGGAGAGCGCCTGGAATTCAAAAATACTCAGAAAAAAATTTTGATTGAAAGAATTTTTGTCGGATTAAAAAGTCTTATGGGTCGGTTGTATGATCGGTACAAAGTCTTATTCATGAATCTTATATCACACAGTGTCTATGGTGGATATTTTCTATATCCACATGTTTGAAAACAGTATGTCTGATACTTGAATGATACGTATCTCGATTAAACTGCACATGAGTGAGTCGGAGGGAAAATAAGGGAGTATATAGGAGAGAACACAGGCGGATGGGAAAGAGAAAAGACCAAGAGGAACATCGACGAGGTAATCATTTTACGACCTCCCGTATAATCTGCCTCCGCGTGGTGGTATATAATAAACGATAAACAGACCGTTCTAGCCGCTTGACGATATAGCCCAGGTAAAACTGTGATGTCCATGCAATGAGAGAATATCAATGATATTTTACATGGCTCAGTGGCCTGTCCAATATACAAATTTTCAGCGAGCACTATACTTCAACATCCTCACGCAATAAATTATATAAAATTAGATGATGATTATTTGATTATAGCCCACAAACAATTATTTATCCGCAGAATTATGTTATTTACAAGTATTGTACGTCCTGACTTTATCCTAAGCTGAATTTCTGGAAGTTATTGATACTAAGCCGAAGCTGTAAAAAATGTAGGAAAAACTGTGGATATTGAGGGAATAGCCCCAGGATAAATATGTCGAAGGCCGGTTCTCTCATCTGCGGTCACTGCCAGCGGCAGGTTATGCTTGGTCTGTTGGTAATTTAAAGATGCCACGCAGTCTGACGATGGGAACCATGTCTCTCCATTCCCTCTTGAGTACTTTTCTGAGCATTTAGACTCCAATAGCATCGATACAATATTGTTTTAATTCCATGGAAAGAAAGCAATAAGACATAAACTTGTAGATTTTATTATGTAATGGAAATTAAATTCCAAGATGAAATATAAAATGGAGTTGTTCAAAGCGCACCGTCAATGTTAAGTATTAAAATTGCCCTCGGGAATATTCTAGTATCAATTTGAGTTTATAAAGAATAAATTAATCATATTTATCGGGCCACTTTATTCGGTTCGTTGAATGAACCGGGTAACTGATGTAACTGCTGCATTTTAAAAGTCATTGAAACTTGAAAATAAAGAATACGTGGGAGCAGTGAGCATGTGATAGTTAACGTGGCACTAAGTAATGTTCTAATGCTTTCTTCGTCATCCATAAATTGCATTTATAGAAATGTTATCAGTGGGATTTTTTTTCGCGTCTTTTTTCAAAGTTTTTCCTTGATTTGGGGGAAAACAATTTTTTGCGTAATTTTAGGGAGTTAAGGGGGATTAAATGACACCGCTGAAGACTTGGAGATGTTATTATCGGTCAAATGGAGCATTCAATACACTGCTGACAGTGTCATATGCAGAAGAGACCAATGGAAGCCATATGCTACACGCCACGTGCCCGATGCATCGTGTTCAAAGTACCGTTTGTGGTTCATAAAACCTCAATGTCCCCACAACGATCGTTCACTTCAATGATATTTATCTGTAGCGCACAGCGCAATATTAGCATAAACGGTTTATTTAACCCGAGTACCTGTGTGGATTTGTATATGTACATTGATTATCGGACGTTTATTATAGATTGGCGATATGTATAGATACATTGGCACTTGAGACGTGGAATATCGGGATGCATTTTGCGCGCTCCGCTGATTTTCTGCTACCTCTTAATCGTTTCCCGTATTTTTTTCCTCTATTTGTTTTAGTGTTGTTTTTTTACTCCCTTGTATATCGTCGTGACTCATTCACTGGGTGTCTTGTTTTATTGTCTCGTAACAGACTACTCGAACTGTCGAGAGGTATTCAAAGGTGTAGCATGTGATTGCACTCAAGAAAATAGTGTAAATAAATTTAAACAATTGAAAAATCAGTGAGTAGAGTATGCTATTAATTTCCTCATATGCATAAGAATTTTACAGGGAGGGACTTTATACTGGTTTTCTGCTGCTCGATAACGAGAAGTATATATTATAGGCGGGGTCAGCAAACGCACTAACAGCCGATCCATTGCGCCATTGATGAAAATTATTGCAAATTTTCCCACAAGTTTTGCGAATTATTTTGTGTTTCAAGTGGAAAATGAAATTATTTGGATATTTTGGGAAATGGTGGAGATTGGAAATCGGTGGCGTTGATAGATATTTTTTTGGAAACTAAAAAACTTCAGGAAAAATTGAAATTGGACGGATTATTTCGTCTTTTTAGGATATCACTTGAATATGATCACGTAACCAAGTTTTTGCTCCGTTGATTGACATTTAATTAAAAATAATACGAGCCAGTCGGCTAGAAAATTAAGTAATAAGTGCACTTGAATTCTCAATGTTCGTTAATTTGATTCAATTTAATGTGAAGTAGTTCAGGATATTTCTCATATAGATTCATAATTCAGGATAATTGGATTTTGCGTACTAGATTACCCCTGATAATTCAGTGACATCTAGAATTTTTTAATCAATCGCGGAAATTGAATGCCACAACCAAATTAATTTTTTGTTCATTTAAAAACAGGTGAACTGTTTAACTGAACTTTCAAAGGATTTAACACATTTCAATATCGTCAGGACCTGGATTTAAATAATTTTCCAATCACAAAATTCGTTAAAAAACCCTCGTAATGACTGATCGCAAAATATTTGAAGATTTTCAACTTCAAATTCAAGGATTAATTTTCCAAGAGCGTAAAACGAAATTCGAATTCCCCTCAACTGTCTGGCATTTGGCCAGTTCACCCTACTCCAAACTTTAGGGAAAGTATCAGGTGCTATCAGTGAAGTGAGTAGCAAGGAAAACGAGACCGATGCGGAACACCTCCTGCAAGTGATGTGCTGTAGAGGCAGATGTTCACGGTAGCGATCGAGGTGAGAGCACTGTGGGCGTCCTTGCCCGCAGCGGATTATTCACATTGACCTTACCTCAGTAGCCGATTGATCCTCCACTAAACTCACATGACTCATTGCCCTTTTTTACTTTATTTATCCTCAACACATTGACCGAGTTGTGGTTCTCTTTGAGAAACCACTTCATCAGCTGTTCCCCGAAACTCGTTGGTCGAGGTTAGTACACCTCGATATTATTATTATCATTTTTTGCCGGGCAGGTGTATTAACAACCTGGAGGATTGGTTACCCCAGGTCATGGTGCCCTAACACACTGAGGGCAAATCTTGGCTCGTACTAAGAAACCCATCTCCAAAAAGTCTCAATTAACAACAAATAAAGAAAACTATATCTTGAGCTGAGATAAAAAAAACTCGTCGATTATCGCGTCGGTCCAACAGTTTCCATCTCTCACATTCATATTGTGAGCAAGTGCAGAACATCGTATTCTCGAAATATTTTCGAGTCTGAGTTTCTCCATAAAATTAAAGACGCACTTCTCAAAAAATTATTTTTTTTCTCAGTCAACTCTTGAAGAAACGCCGATGCATCTCTCGTAGGCCCCTAATCAACTTGCTTTTTCGCCTTTCTCAATTGTGTATGTGGGCGCGCTCCAGTGGAATTCAGGTGCCAAAGTTAGTATAGTATAGAAACGGTAAAACACGCGATGGTGAAAGCGAATAATTGCATAATCAAATTCAATTAGCACGCACGAAGGTGTCCATGGTGCAGTCTTATAGAGTATAAATCTCTCGTGCACTTTTATGTACACCACGTTTGATGTGTACCATACAGCTTTAAGAATATTGTGAAAAAGAAGAGAAAAATAAATTGAAAAAATAAAATACGAAGGAGATCCTCACAGTTCAAGCAGAGGGCTTCGTGATCCGGTGGATTAAAATCACGCATCAGAGAGGCATTCCGCGGCTCAGCAACTGCTGCAGAGCAGCCCTCCCCCCCCTTTTTTTTCGTTACGCTGATTACGGAAATAATTGAGTTCATCGCAAGTGGCACTATAATAAAATGAAAAATTCAATGATTTGTATTTTGTGAATTTCAAGCGTCAATTAAGAAAATACGCGTGAAATTTGAGAAAAAAAAAATAATGAATGAAAATTCAGATGGTAATATTTGGCCATTAAATGAATCTTATTATTGCGTTTCCGGTATTATAATCTGTCTCAAGTTAAAAGACTCGCGGTATGCCGCGCCTACACATCAAGGCGGATGCGGCTCCTCTATCCGTTCTCGTTCTAGAATCCAGTTGGGACGTATGCACACATGCAGAGAGGATATTATATACCTTGGTAGCGGAGAGTAAACGTCCTAGGAGGTCTTATCAAGACGACCGATGTAAGAAATACCACTCCCGATAGCTCTAGGAAACTCTGGCCAAAATTACATCATCTCACCTCTTTTTTCCTCCCGAAGGAAACCTTCGTAATCGGTCAATCATTCGATTCTTTAATTCTGTGGAAATAATTTACAAATTCATCGAACATCCAAAGTCAAAGTTTCTTTGTAAAAATCATCCAGGAATTTTTACAAAGAAAAAGTAATGAATAATTGATAAATATCTAACCATTTGGCTCATACCTGACACCAGTTGCACACACAACTTCACATTTTGGTGAAATTTCCTCTCATCAGTCCAATAATTTTCAATCAAATCACCGTTTCAAACGTCGAAATATTTCTCGTGATAATACATGTCCCATAAGACTTGAATATCCTTATAATATACACAATAAGGCGTGAAACAAATAGCAATAGGAAGTTGAAACTTGATAGGATCATACGTCTGACCATATCATAGGCTGAAATTTCAGGTGGGCCGCATCGAATGAGCTCTTGAAGATGTGAAATTTTTTCAAACAACCTCGCATTGCTCAATACCTCACAAGCCATTTCTCCACCGCAACATTTATTTCCAAAAAATTTCATCTCTTGTTTCTTACCCCTCCCCCATTCCCATTTTCTGAATGTGGGTAACGGCTCATATTCATGATCCCTCTTCTTTGAGTTTAGTAGGAACTAAAGCAAAATGAAAGCGGGGAGTCGCACGCGTAACATGTAAATAAACCCGTGGCGTGGCTGGTACTGCTATTAGTGCCATTTCACGAGAGTAGAATGAAAGAAAGAAAAAGGGGGAAAAAAGGGGGAATTTAAAAAAAAAGCCATCATGGCAGAAATGAAATAGCGTATCCCTTGCATATACGGGCACTCGGAAAATGCATGCAGATCTGGCTTGTGGCATGAGCAAACTCTGGCATGTATAACAGTTGTACATATATTCACATGTATGCGAACTCGCATGGAGAGAACAGCAGCAACCACACTACACCATGAGATATACTCGTATTGGCCTCGGTCTAACGAGCTGTCCGTCGCAGTAAACTCGCATTCCACTCTCGCTTTGATAAGACCTCAAGTAAAGCATGCTTCCTCCCCGGATAAATACGTTTGACCTATATATTTTGTCTCTTAAAGTCGTGCAGAGAAATGACCGAGAGCGGAATTGCAAATGGAAATTGAAATTTTCACTTATTTGCGGGAGGGATTTTAATGTCGCCGAATCGAAGGTTGCACTGTCGCCAGTTTCACAGGTAATGAACACATTCTCTACCACTGTACCGACGAGTCATTAACATGCCGATGATTGGTATGTAATTTCAATTTTCTTCGACCACAGGACTATCGAGAAAACTCGATCTGTTAAGTGTGTCGCATCGGTTCGCACGAGTTTATCAATCTCGGTCAAGTTATTAATGAGCCTCCCCCTTTTCCGGCGGTATATCTCACTCTTTTGCACACTCAACTCGCAAATCCCTTATTTTCCGTCCTTTTCATATTATATACATAATTTTTTTTTATTGCTCTGGGTATTTCTCCAACTCTCCTGCCACTGCCCACTGGCTCAGCAACTTCAGAATAAATCTTCTGAATAACACGAGAATGGAGACAAATAGATCGGTTCACACGCTCGTAAGATATACCTCTGAATAATTATATCAGCTTAGATAACGAGAGGCGTAGTTGTAGAGACATGCAAAAATTATAATTCTTCAAGAAGTTTATTTTTTTCCTTATTCTGGGGGGGAAGTTATCACGGTTTCTCATTTACCGTTGTTCCACGAGCGCAAGTTCAAAGTGATATTGACAGATCAACCTCTGGTGGAATTAGCGAGCTGAATTATTATAATATAATCCCTGATAATTAAGTCACCAAGTGATAATATTAATTCGATTTTTTAAATTTATTTCCCAGCGTCTCATACAATGTCTGTAAAATCCCATAATAACTCTGCAATACTTTTGGTTCAATGATAAATTATTCGTATGAAATAAAGAAATTTATCCAACCGGAATAATAAATTTTCTTGATACAAGAAAATGATGTTATTGGATTGAAATAAATCCACTGAATGCTCTCGATACAATGTGAATGAAAATACAGATAAGAAAATAAAATGAATATTATACCAAAGCCAGAAGAAGATCCTGAGGACAGTGCTTCTCGGAAACACCTCTACTCTGTAATCGTTCCGTTGGATTGTATTTACCAGTATAGGAATCACTGTCGGCAAAGTAGAGTCAAGCACCTTTTTTTTTTTTCAACCTTCCTTATTTTTTTTTCTCTTCTTCTCTCCTGCCCTGGCTTCAGCCGCGAGCTCTGTACCGGTAATTTTCGTAAGTACACACTGAGAAGTCATCGGGCGTACTAACACTGACGCCGTTGGCTATATACATACCTTTCCTGGGTACCTCCAGATACTGCATACAGCTCCTATTCGTGCATTCGATGGAAAAAAAAGAGACCCTCAATAGTACTCGGGGTATTGGAAAGGAGGGAAATAAAATGAGCAACGAGACCTCAGAGACAATTATGCCTTGGACCAACTGGGTGTTGGAAATGATTTTTCAATCTCAACTGCAGTATTTTACAGCAGTGATCATTTACTGAGAAAAGTGTCGCAGATAAAAAAAGCCCAAGTGCATAGAAATAATATTTTTCTCATCGATCTTGTCCCAGGGATTTGTTCATCTTTTTCCACCTGTCTATTCTCTTTCTTCATCACCAAGTCGCTTTGATTTTCAACTGGCAATAAGTTGTAGTTGTACTCGGAGGTCGTTGAACAATAATACACTGATCAAAGAGACTCGGGAATACTCTCCTGTGACTCGTTTTGCAAATGCAAATATCATAATGAGAGGAGGCGTGAGTAGAGAGGCTGTGGTACTGACTGCTTCTGAGGAGAACATCATCATTAGACACGCTTCTACGGCGACGTAAAGCGCCTGAGTAAAGTGTTTCAGTAGCACCTAGTTAGTCCGGATTCAGCGTGGTAGGTGGTTACGTTCTGCCTCGTTGGAACTCTCGACTGCGTAAACCACTGTATTTTGGCTACCATACTCATAGTGATCTCCTTCATTCATATTCTCGCTTGAAACGATCAATTGCTGCTAATGACTAGCAATGCCAACGATATCCAATTTATAAATTCATGTCAATTTATTCAGTGGCTTTAACTGACTTTTCATCATTTATTCGTAATTCGTATTTTACTCTTTATCCATCAATTCAGGGTATTTCAGTGGTTATCGGATTTGTCCACTTAAATGTTAAAATATCACCGAAATGTTAAATCATTCGTAGCCAGTTTCAGTGGTGAACGAGCTTTATTTATAAGGAGATTGAATGCGAATTGCTGATTTAGATGAAACTAGTGATATATTTTTACTGCGGTATAACCTATCGAATATGGATTCGTCGAGTATATTTTTTATGTTTGACACTGTCATTGGTAATAAAATAGTCTTAAATCCGGGGGAATGGTATGTTATAATTGAAAAGAAACTGGGAGAACAGTTTTTTTGCATATTTTAAGTTTATTAGAAAAAATGCTGAAGTTGAGAATTCTTTCCAATTTGAAAAAATTGAATATCTTCAAAAGAGTGATGAAAGAAAAGTTTCTGACAGCTATCCATATTCTGTTGTTTCCCCCGGGCTATTTACTCGGTCCAACGTTAGATGTTTTTATAAGGTACACATTTTAACGGAAAGCAGGACGTTGTAATTTGTGCATTGATGATTATTTAATTGTTTCCCTTTCCATTAGAATCTCAACCTTAAAAACATCCAAGGTTTCACCGAGGAAATAGCCCAGGGGATAGCATAGAATATTTTTTAAATTAGTCTTTCAATTTTACCCGTCTAAAATCCCAGCCTGTACTATAGTGGAGCTAGAATCCCACAATTTCAACTTCTTGTCTCAATTTTATATCAATTTTATGACCAAAATTTAATCTGTAAATTGCACGGAAAAAATTACATAATGATTTACAATTATTGATGATAAAAAATTAATTACCGATCAACTGTTGAAATTCATTCAATGATGTCTTCCGCGTAGACGACTCGCAGCAGTTAACTAGGCCCATTATTACCGCATCTGATAGCTATTATCACTCAGAATATTTTCACTCTAAGAAAAATATTTCCGATGCACTAATCGTCGAAATATTGTAAAAACAAAATTTATAATTCCTGCGTTCCAAAAATTAATAAACCGACTGAGCTGCAATGACGCACAGATGAGTTCTCAAAGAATAAAAGCGAAAATATTAGATTTTTATCTATTTCTTAAGTTTTTTCCTGGAAAATGCTGAGACTCAATAAATTATGTTTGAAAATCCCAGCGTTTTCCAGGTACATCCGGACGTGCACACAGGCATTCTCTTAATGATCATATCTTCACGTCTCATGACATTCTGACTAATTTCAACTCACAATTAGAGGATCGGAAAAACGCACCGCTTACAGTCGCCATTTGGAAGCGCAAAAAGCAAATAAAAAACAATTACTGTCGACAGTATCTCATACGTCATATCGCTCAACGCTAATTATATTTCCTAACTCTTGTTTTTTTTTTATTATTCAGTAATCCGTCTTCACTGTCATTATCTGTGGTTCACGTAATTTTCTGTGCAAGTTTCGAGAGGGAAAAATCGAGCGATTGGAAAAGCTTTCAATGGAAAGCGCAACAGCAGTACTACTAGTTGATGAATTAGAATATTGTGCGTTAAAAATGAAGTTGTTCGGCGTATGTACATGACGGGTTTCCCCTTAATACGTACAATTTTAAAATTCCCTGAAAATAATGTATGATTCTGCGGCCATACAGTATATGAGAGGTTGAGTTTATACGCGGGAACGAGTATGACGTCGTGGGATCGTCCTTGTCTTTGCTCCCGTGGCTCCTATTGTTTCCCTCGAGGTGCCTTAAAGCACCTCAAACCACGCCAGAAACGACCATCGAAAGTGGTTTACTTCGGACTACTCGGCATCGTAAAATTCTACCCACCCCATCACTGTATATCATGAAGGTCTTGCAGACTTTACTTTTGCACCTTTTAAAGTTGTTACGGGAAGACGAGATTATTCATTTTTCAATCATAATCTGGCTTTCACACAAAAATAACTTGCCTTTTATATTTCTCCGAATTGCTGAAGGATTTTGCAAGACTAATGTGACAAGTGCAGTGAGAGAAAAAAATTATTGTTGGAAATATTTATTACGCTCAAATATATCCAGATAATTTCACATAATGATATTTGTTGTCTGAACCGTTTGGAAATATAAACAATGGTCAGCTCCAACTTCTGCTTCGAAGAACAATTTTTTATTTCTAGTCAAATTTTATTGGCTTAAAGGTTTAAAAATAAATTATGTGCGAATTTCTCTGAAAATTTTCTAGAAATCCTTAGACACTTTCTCAGGAACATTGAAAAATTTTGCGTGAAGTGCATGAGGTTGTGTTACAATTGGAATTGCAATTTTTCCAACACTGATATTAGAAATTTTGTAGAAATTTTCTCCCTCTGTATTTTTTCGTGGGAAATAATTTTGAGTCAAGAAAATTTTGGACAGGTGTTCACGTCATTCCTCTTTTCGTCAGAATTAATTTTTTTTTTCTCAGTGTACAGAACAAAAAATATCCAACTTAATAAATTATCTCCCATAACCTTACCAATACCTGCAAACACCTGTATATACACATATACACAATGATTTTAATTCCAAAAGTACGTAAGGATTGATGACCCCGCGAGTATCATTATCGCGGGACATCTTTGTCTTTCGTAAGTATTCCCACACACAGGGCAAAGGATACGGTTATTTTCGCAAGACAAATGAGAGATTATGGAATTTCACGATGAAAACAAAAGGGATCTTAGTGAAAAGAGGGCATTGTTTTATCTTTTTCCATATTGTTGCCTTTCTATCCAAAAGTCGGCCAAGACAAATCTCGTCGAGGTGTTGACTACACGTTGTTCACCCACTTATTTTTCAATAACTAAAAAAATACACCAAATTGTCTCTCCAATAATCTAAAAGAAAAAAAATCCCGAACGGAAGCTCGTTCCAATGTTCATAAAAACATCCAACGTCTTCCGAATATCTTCTGCTGATTCCTCTGAAGATCTCCGAAAGCTCTCCGACACCCAGAGACTTTTCTCCCCCGGAGTCATGAGACAGTGAAATTTTCAACAGACACCTGATGAATATTTACTACCGACACCTTTATTTATGCGCCTAATTGCAACTGTTAGTCCACGCGCGTTGAGCATAAAAGTGTTAACCAGGTTCTAGTGATATAGGCATACGAACGCGCCTCCGACGATCACGAAATATTGCTCATGTCTGCCTTTCAAAAACAGCCATGGGCTCGGGCATTTATGCACATACAAATCCACACTGAAACAATAAATCACATAATGTTTATAACGATATCTGAGTAGATATAGCAAGCAATGATTTATAGTCCGCAATTCCGTTTGTTCTTGTCTCAGTTACGGGTATTTCCGTCTATGCTCCTGTTTTTTTTTCCCCTCCCCTTCCTCATCCCTGGCCACACTCCACTGAACAATTGAGATTATTATTGTCGTCAAATAATGGTATCAATACACACGTCAACAATGCGTATTTATACGACGAAAATTCGAAGCTAAATGCGTAAAAAAAATATGATTATTTCATTTTAGCAATGTGCCATGGTATTGTAGTGGTAGGTACACAATGTATAAGAGTTCTTCGCTTGGGAACTCGACTCGATTCCCGTCCTTGACCGGATCTATCGTGTGACCAATCTTTGCGCATCACACAATAGACCGCGCGCGAGCTCGAGCGCCCCCGACACTGTGTGTACGATCCCGCCTTCTCGTTGCACCTCACCTTTCGTGTCCACTTTGCCAATGTATTTCCGTTTCGTACCATAAATATGCCTGTACTACTATCCAACGTGGAGACATGAAGATGCATTTTATCCGGTTAGTGTCAGGTAAAAAATGAAATTTTATGGCCCGTTGAGTATTAATTTTCAGGACAGTGGCACTGAGCACGATTCCGGAAGTCAAAACTCCAGGTTTCACAGGGAATTCATTGAAGTTTAGCGAAATTTTGTTACCTGTATTTGAATAACATCTATATTTTTTTAATTCGTTGGAAAACACCTGGAAATTTTCTATTATTCAGTCATTTTTATGCTCCTCACAACTCGCATTTTTAAACAACAAAACACGAAATCGTGCGAATGAAGGTTTTTTTTTAATTTCAGAACATTGAAGTTGACATTTCAGGAGTGACTTTCTAATAACGAACTAGTTGCTGGGGTTAACAAACAACTTGTTAAAAATCGTCAATTAGTTTTGGAAATTTTCTCAGAGAGTCGGTGAAATTCCCCCAATAATTTCCCCTCCATCACCGATAAAATATAAGACTGACCTGATTGTGATTGAGAGTCCCTGAGCATAGTTTAAATAGTGGGAGTTGACTGGAAGTAGTGGAGTAAGTGCGGAGAAGTGGCGGGAGGAACTCTGAGACAATGGAGCATTAAAGCAACGGCGTGGTTTTCTAGACAGGAAATTACAGGGATCACGCGGAGATTGACAGAAAAACGGCCCTGGTGAGCTGGCTGCAGATACATATATATCTATATACACATATATATATACATCGAGCATCTACGTCTGTTGTATATGGATTGAATGAAATAGCACCACCACTGTGTACATTTACTCTTGTTTTCGCACGTGAGAACAGCCCTTTTTCCTTGTCCCATAATGTTCGTACGGTAAAAAGTCATTTTGATCGGAAAGAATGGAATTTAGAGGAGGTCATCGACACTCCCGGACACACACCTGACATTGTTGGCAGGACTCGTGCGCGTCGAATTGCAGTGCAACCAGAGCTCGGCCGTCTCCTGACTGGGCACCATAAACTTGCTCATCCCTAAAAATTTTCTGTAATAAACTGACTAGGAAAATTAATGCTGTGTGGGTACACACAGGGGGCAATACCGAGGCGACGTGAATTTTTCACCTGTACCTGCCCTGTTGTACGGCGTAGATAAAAATTCTAATAAAGCCTAGCCCCATCAGACTAGTAGATACGGACAGTGCATGGACGTACCTCGGATAGAGCTGAGGATATTGGCAGTATTAAGATGAATGCGAACAGTGAGATTTATGCTCGTCGTGAGGATGAGCAAGTGAGATAGAGTGAATTGAAGGGGAAGGACGATCGAGATCGAGATAGAAAGGAGGAAGGAACAAAATGGTAAGAGGGGCGGCAAAATACGCAACAGCATAGAAAGGGATGAGGTTGCCGTAGGGCTCGCGAATGGACCACACGGGAAGCGCACCAAAGAGAATAACAAGGACAGCGTGAGTTCGTGGGAGGCCATCTCTGCTTGCACTAGTTTTTCATACATACCTAGATATATGTGGGTATGTACTGGGGCCTTATCGCTCATATTGAAAACCGATTGGTTGTTACGGGAGAATCGGAGGAATCCTGCGATCGGAGGAGATGGAGAGAAATATTTGAGAAAAATTATTCTACTCTCCAGGAGAAGTGACACAATCGATTGATTCCTTCCTAAAAAAATTGATTTTCATTTCATCTGAAATTTGTCTCGCAACTTACTCTCCAACTCTCCTTATTAAAAATAGTTGAAACTGTTCTCTCAATATGCAAAACACCCTGCATCATGCTTCTTAAAATTCTCTTCGTCTCCTACGACTAGCCTTGTAAATCTGTCGCAACGAAAGAGAGGGAGAGAGCTAGAGAATCCGATCGATGGTAGATTGATCGTCTCTGAAAGATTTTCTTCACACGCGAACAAAGTCCCACGAGATTTATCTGATGATGTAGGTATACCCAGCAGGAATCTGACTCTAACGAATGATAACCCGAGGTATACGTATATATACAAGAGTATAAGCGATACTCTGAAATGAAGATAGAGGATGGCCATTAAATATGTCCTGATTTTTAATAATTTCCTTTTCTCTCTCCACATATTTCTATTGCAACCGGAAGATTCTACTTTACCGGAATCCTTTAATCATGCGAAGGATGCAGGGGCAAGTAAATCCAACTGCATTCCACGCGACAGACGGCTCGATGCATTGGCCTTATCAATGTATTCATTTTTAATGAATCCTCGTTGTTTTTTTATTCACAACTATGAAACCTGGGACTGCTGAGTAATCCAAGATGTGGCTACTTAACAACTCGGGTCACTGCACGATCTGCAGGGCCCTCTGAAGCCACCATCAGGCCCATATATATATATATATATATAAAGCAATGTGGATATAATATAAAGCAATACTGCTATGTAGCAGGAATGGCTCGTACCGGATAGGCAGTCGCGTATCAATTAGACCAGCAGATTTATTCGACATATTCCACGGTACAAAGTTGTGGATCGAGTGTGGTGCATGGTGTGGACTTACGGCTTCCTTCCAACGATACTTAACTCAAAAGGTTTCAGATGAAAGGTAATATTTATGGATACATTGCTCGCGCAACGCTGTACACTCGTGAATCTACGGAAATGAAAATAATCGAGTGAATACGCTTAATTAATACAAGCACGTGATTGCACGCACTCCAGCATCACTTCTCATGGAATAATATGCAATTAGACCACCAGACACGTCGACGGAGTGGACCATTCATTTATATATCAGTATTTTCGAGTCAAATGTTGAAATTATCAACGACATCTATCCCAATTAGCCGACTTTACGATAAACTCATTTTCATGGAAAAATCATTCCCTAGGTATAACTTAGAATTTATTAGATTTTCATATGGACAAGAAGGGATGAAAAATAATGAACGCAATGTGGAAGTTGCAATTGGTGAGATGATAAGCTAATCGGTACCTTATTACATGGCCAGTCCAGTATAACTTGTCAATTTTATTACTTAATGATAATTTATTGATCAATACGGTTGGAAACTTGGGGAGCTCCAGAGGTTGATTTTTTTTCTTTATCATCATTGCATATCGATACGCAGAGGGAGCAAATTATTTTTATTGAAATGTCTTTCTTTTGAAACAAGTGTTATTCGCTCGGAGCGAGTAAAGCAATTCTTCAGATTATGTATGAGGTAAAGTACTTCATGTGGAGAAGTTTTAGGAGGATTTAATGTCGGTGAAAATCGTCGGTATTTTTTGCGGAAAATTTTAATTGCGATGAAGAAAAGGAACTGCAATTCTGTAGAATTTTCAGTTCCCTTATTAAATCTACTTCAAGGGGAGAGAATTACTCTTCACTGCGAAGTCAGTATCGATTTGGACATCAACAAGTTGTTGATGGTTGCTTCAATTAAAATTATACAAACCAATTTTTTTCTGTCAGTGTAGTTCGCATGTGAGATGTAATTTCAAAGTGCCATTTGAAAAAAAATTGTATTGAATAGTCAGAGATGAACTACAGACAACTAATTATTTCTTCTTATTCATTTCAACCAATATATAGTTCTTCCTGAATTCTCCGGTGGAAATTATCCGGATTCTATAAGAAAATCAGAGTGAACTAGTGGAAACCCAGTGCAGAGGGAACACTGAGATTTCTACGTGAATTTTTTACATAACGAAGGATATATATCTCCATTACCTTAGTAGGCTCATTCCATACGGATACTTCTTCATCCCTTTTGTTGCACTAGTCGTGCAAGTGCTCCTAGTATAACTAAAGGAACCGACGTTTATGTTTAAACATGAAAAAATTTCCAGTCACGACCGGAATCATTCTTAAAATGTGTTTGTTTCCAACAATTTTTCTTGTTCAACGGGGATGAAAAAAGAGACAGAAACGAAAAGAGAAAAATAGTGTCATCGTCCTCGTATATCGATAATATATAGGGTGCGCGTACGTGCTCCTCGGATCCTTGGCGTGTCTGCTGAGAAAGAGAAACAGGAGTAAAGGGATGGGGGAGAGGGGCAAGGGATAGAGAGAGAGAGAGAGAAGACCAGGAGCCACATGCGACGGCACGCATGCATTCAAGCGTGAGATGCGCCTGGGTTTGGCGCTGTAGATATAGACAACGACCGGTGACAAGGAGAGAAAATTGTAATAAATAAGCACATGTGTCTTTAGCGCAAATCCAATTGATAACAATAATTAAATAACCGAAGAACTTCTAGTGGAACGTTAAGCAATGTTGTCTGAATGTTTCGCGACAAAATGTTCGGAAATTTTTACCTCGCCGTAATTGCACTGAAATTCCAAAGCATTAAAAATGAAGAATTTCGAGGGAAAATCCAACAGAACTCTAAATTTCTATTCTACGTTTTTCCGGAAATGAAAAAAATGCAGGTAATTCTGATGAAGATTTTCTAGTGCGAAAAAATGATAAAAATTTCGATTTCTTCGATTTAGATAAAATAACAACTTTTCATCTTCATTTTCCCTTGAAATGTTGACATTTAATGACTTTTCAAGCCCTAAATCGCCTTCCCTGGTACGTCCTAAAGATTAACCGTCCGGTGTCCATAAAATTTCATTTTTTTCAACAGTGTATACAAAACTGGACAATTTTTTCTTTTTTTTCTCACTTCGACCAATCTGAGAAACGAAAAATCGTACGCGATTGGCACAAGCAATTACGGCATGGGGAGAAGAAGGCATCAAAAGTGGAGTAAAGGGTTTCCTGCGGTTACGAGCGCGTTGTTGCGGTTAAAAGCCCGTAATACCATGATACCGTGGCACAGTCCAGGAGCAGCCACTTCTTAACTACCCACTCGATTCGATATACGCCTAACTATACCCACACTCTGTCTTTCCTCGCCGCTTACACATTTATAATGTATAATACTCGATCGGGACAACCGAACGTCAATTATTCCACACTTGGACAGCAACCGCAGAGAGTTGCCCTGATAGATTCGCCACGCAGCCGGATTCTGCCATTTACAAAATATATGTATTACAAGCAATGATTAAGATTATATTTCGAAGTTCCTTGCGGTCATTGCGATGCAATGACTCTCCTCCAGACGTCCATTTCACTTTTTTCGGTGAAAAAAAAAAATCGGAAAAATTATCTTCACTTGAGAAATAGATCTATCGAAAGTAATAATCCATCGAGAAGCTTCTATTGCCTCCATCATGTCCTTGCGTATCAGATCGAGAGCAGACAGTGTCCTTGAATATTTTTGCGCTTTAAATTAGAATGTATATTGCCTTGTGTATCGCAAAAACATGAGTTTCTTTTATGAACTAATTATTGAAAAGAAATTAAATTTTTTCAGTGATACTATTCCCGTTGACGTTTGATTGACGTTAATTTTTTTATTCATTCGCTAGAAATATCCTGGCGAGAAGGTAAATCACGTAAAACCCTAATATTCGCAATCGATAATCACGGCCCGACGGTTGGTTTGAATTTCAAGCGGTGCAATGTGTGCCGACTGTCGCCATCTGTGCACTCACAGGGCAAACGATGTGGAACTCCCTCCCTCTCCTTCCCCCTTTCCCGACGCATTTACACACACATATTCTCAATGTTATACCGTTGCGAAAAAAAGGGAGGCCCTTGCTCAATAGATAAGGATGACTTCTGTTTTGAAGCAACAATTTTGTCGTAACCCAATGAAAATTGTTTAATAACTATAATTTTTGCGGTCAATTCTCTTGTGTATGTGAAGAAATACCCATCCATGTAGACAGACACATCCATTTGGTAATGGATAAGTAAATGTGTAAATTTGCAACCCTTATTGCATACGCGATTTTTCCTGATGATAATCCAGTTATTGCAGCGGTTTTAGGATTTATTTATCCGGCAGATTAATGAAAAGGAGATCAATTTCACAGTTTGAAAGACTGAGTCTTGTTCAATCACCGGAGCCGCTAATGATTTGAAATTTTATGAGATAAAATTTATTTCAAGTCAACTGAATCCAAGAATGAAAAGGCATTCAGAGGGTTAGTGTATGACGAATAGTCGGGCATTATCCACGCGTATTCTCGCACTCTGGGTTGTATTCGGGTCGCCATAAAGGGTGGCCAGCATGCTCGAGCGACCGAAGGGGGTGGCAGATTGATCCGTCACGGAGCGCGAGCACAATCACCCCCATTAGACATTATGTGCCTGCTGGTTCGTATACATGAAACACATACGGAGAATCGGCCTGTATTCCAGAGCTTATATATGTGTATACATATATGTATGCTCGAGAGCTAAGCAAAATGCATCCATGTATCCATGTTGAGCAATGTTTTGGTGCAACAACTTTGGCCTGAGCTACGGGGGAAAGTGGTGCTTGCACCGGTCCAAGGAGTGAGGGTAGTTTTTGCGTCCGACGCCGGGATATCGGATAAAGATGATAGTGACGTAGTATTCTTCAAGTAGTCAGGACGATGCTTATCAGTGTTGGGTCCTCACGTTGATAGAATGGATTAATTATTGTTAATGAGTGAATCTTGGGCAAAGGGTGCGATCTGGTCGGTTCCCTGAACCGTTCGTTCGTTAGTAATTAATGAATATAAATTTGCGAAATCGCGGTCGACTCGATGTTCTCCATTTAAGTGAACCACACGGGGGAAAAGTCTGTCAAAATTACGCGCCTGTTCCGTAATCTTCCAATCAAAACACTATTCAGCAGAAATTACGAAACAGTTACGCATTTTTTCACTGAAGGTTTCATAGTTTTTCTGGATCGTTTTAGGTTTTCTCCTGAAAGTTCACTAAAAAACTACGTAACTGTTCCATAATTTTGACCGGATATTCTCTTGACTGACAGATTACGGAACAGGCACGTAATTTTTCAAGAATTTTTCTCTCCTGCATTCGTTAACAATAAACGCATTCACCCAGTGATTATTATTCCGAACACTTGCACCTATGAAAATGGCAAATTTATAAAATCCTCAAAATCACGAAGGGCTTTTTTTCAACGCCATATGACCGAATAAGAGTTCATTCAGCATAACCAAAGGTCCAAGACAGAACTTAGATTCCCTAGAAATGTCTGCCTTGAAAAAATACCTGCCAAAAACGCATTTTCTTCTCCCAAAAACAATCCTTCACTGCAATAAATCTCTCCCCAATGTGCACCGTACGGGGTGTTGAGCGATGCCCCCCCTCATCCCCCTCACCCAACCAAGACAATCTCGATTTGAATTTCACCTTATGAACAATAAGAACACGAATGCTCAAAGACACGATGGGTACACATGTGAATACCATGTTTTGGGTAAAATGAAACGATACGAAACGCGAAAACGGCGACACGCGGCGTTGCTCACCATTTCCCGCGACCGCTGAAGCCACCCACGTCGGGCGACGCTCGTTTGTCATCCGACAAATAGCCTTTCGCTCTCGCAAGTGGGTAACACCAGCATCTCTGTCACACCGTATGCACATCTTCACCTTTCTTTCCTTCCTTCCTTCCTTCCGATTCTCAGTATAGTTCTCTTGTTCAACTATGAACAAGGGTCTCAACACAGATTATTATAACTTGCCCTCCGACACTTGTCTTTTCACACTTGTATTTAACATATGGGCGGCTTTTTAATGCCTCCCTTCCCCTACCCCCACACACATTATGTTTCCCTGTAATACTTTGACATTCTCGCTAGAACGGATTTGCGCTTCCCCAGATTGATGTTTCATGTTTGTCTTCGGAAACAATGTCTGTTATATCTGTTTTTAAGGAGTCAAGCTGCTACATCTGGAAGAAGTAAAATTTAAAAAGAGATGAGAATAATTGAGTTAAAGAGGCGAAAAAAAAAAGACGAGAAAAGAGTCAAAAGTCTTGAAAGCGCTTGAGAACGGCAAAATGGAAGCGCGTAGATGGTTGGGGGTGGTGGGGGAGTGGTGGATGGGGGTGAGATGAGGGAAAAGCTACCGTGAGGATAGGATAAAATGATGGGTGGTGGGTTTGAGGTTAACGGGGATTCGCCGAGGTGAGATGAATAAATAAGAGGGTTTTGAAAGGGGCTCCGGCAACCCCGTACATACAGATATATACTTATATATACATATATACAGTACCAAGGTTATTACGTGGCGTCACGCGATGATGTATCCACGCTGGTTCAGATTGTCTCCACGAGATGGGACCACCAAGCGTGAAATATGCACCACCCCCGTGCTTAAATTCCCGAGAGGCTGGCCTTACTCACAACATCGTCACTTGCGAAAAAAAAAAAAATCAAAATTATCTCGACGGCGGAATGAAAATAAAGAGGAATAATAAATTTGAGAATGGCGAGCAACATTGGTGGTCATTGATGGAATGCTTTGAATGGACGACCTCGAAGTGGGGTAATTTTGATATCGAGAGGGGCATTTTTGAGCATTGTTATAATTTCCATATATATGCGGGGGCAGTGACGGGGCATAGATCATAAGGGCTCGCTCTGGAGGACACGCGCCAGCACGTGCCCATCCAAGATCCGGTATATCCTTCTGCTACTCACATATTCGCAGTACAACAACGCAAATTCAACCAAGATTCAAATGTACTTCCACCCACCGCAAACGAAAAACCACTCAAGTCAATCCCTTTGGCTTTTTTCATCTCCCTCGTACTCGCAGTCTCACCCTCCATCCAATCTCTAACCCTTCTCTGGTCCATTAACGGGGTTCTATTCATAAGCCAGAATTATTATTGCCACAAATCGGCCACGCTTGTGTCAATATACTGGCAAAATACATTTATTTTATGAATGAAACGAGAAATATTGAGGTTTTTGAAAAAAATTGTCTTGAAACAACTTGCGAGGAATAAACGGAGATGAAGGGTTAAAATTATAAGTAAATAAGTGGCGAAGTGAGGAGGTATGGTTTTTATTATTTATTATTCATTGGGGATAGAAATATTGAATATATAGATGTTTGAATTGCCCGAGTTTTGGGGATGATAATAATTCAATATAACATTAAAAAAAATTTGTTTAAATCATCTAATTGGAATGTTTTTATTCAAGAAAAAAAGAAGGCAAAAATTTATTCACACAGCACTGAAACGTGAAATTTCATGGACTTTTACTGGTATGCAAAAAATAAATGAAGAGATGACGAATGGAACGTAATGATATAACGATTCTGTGGCATTCAGTTCCCTCGGGAGGATAATGGAAGAAAGAAGCTCGAGTGTTTGACATTTAACATTTCCCCGGGGAAGTAGCGGTGACGTCCTTTGCTTGATGTCCTTGTATCTGTATTTTTGTTACGTATATTTTTTTTTTGCAATTTGGATTTTTCAATGGAAGCCTTTAATTTTCCTCTTGTACCAAAAAAACCATTATCTCGTTCTTTGGCAATCATTCGTTTCGTCTTCCCATCGTTTTTTTTTTGCAAAGTTCCAAGTACCGTGACTGGTCAAAGTTGCACTGAGAAACAACTTGGCAATAAAAGTCTCCTCTCTGCTCTTGTCGTACTAATTTTCGAGGGAAAACATTACCACTACCGTGAAGATGTATTGTGGAGCGTTAAAATTTATTTTTGTATCAAGTGGATGTGTCTAACTAGTTTGTCCTCTTGAAGAAAGTACTATAAGGAACGGGCTGGTCTTAGTTGCTTAGTCGCCAAGATTAACGATACTCTACGGCTGTTTTAAAGGGAATCCCATTCTTCGCTGCTCTGCCAAGACGCCTCCTGTACCTTATCAGTGTGTTGAGCTTATACACAATGAGAAAAAAAAGTTTCTTGAAGGATTGTGTCCGTGTTTGATTGAGAAACATCCTTAAATTTTTCAACAAACGGATATCTTGTACCGAGAGAAAAAAATATTTAAACAATTTAGTACTTGTCCGAAAAGTAAGATGATTTTTTTGAGAAACGTGCCTCCACTTGTGCCAATACACTCGTGATTCAAAAATTAACCCGAAAAACATTTCTCCGCTCAGAACCAAAAAACTTCTCTCAAGAAATTATACACTCGTTCCAAAGATGATGATAATTTATTTATAATAAAAATGTGAGTAAACTACTCAACTCGTTGTGAATTAATTGCTCATAATTTTGGGAGACGCGAAATCTCTTGACTAATTTTTTTTCTCTACTCCAAAATATCGTTTTTGAAATTTTTTGAATATAAGTTTCCTACAAGTAAAGACGCACTTGTCAAAAGTTTTTTTTTCTCAGTGTACATCGAGGTTAACGCTTTTCCACGCAACGGCCAATTTTTTTTGTTCCGCTATTGTTCCCGAAAAAAAAACAAGAAACGATGAAAAAGTTGAAATGGAAGCCGGAAGAATTATTGATATGAGATTGAAGTTGAATCTGTAGTAGTCAGGTGGCTTGAGACAAGTAGGAAGAGAAAAGATGGAGTCTGAGGAGAATGAAAGAGAGAGAGGGAGGTGGCGCAACGATGTTGGAAAAGTGGTGAACGTCGAGGGGTGAAACTCGACGTTTGGAGTTGAGATACGTAGAGAACCGCAGTGAGTGGTTGGGGGCATTTGTGACAGGGAAAAGAGAGGGAGTAGAGGTATACGGAAAAGGGAGTAGAATTGATTGCTTTCATTACGCAAAAAAAGTCTTCACCCCCTGCCCCCTTACCCCCACCCACCCTCTTCGCCTCACTATACTCCTCTACCATCTTTGGATCGCGTATTTTTAACTTGTGCCGCGCGGTGGCGAATAAGTAAGTGCGCTATTTACATCAAATCTCGTAAGTTATCGCTATGCGGCTGCTACTGGCTCTTTTTTTCCTCTCTCCCTTGCCCTCTTTCATTCGTACTCTTTATTATTATACGAAGCTTGCCTGCTTTTGCCATCGAATAATGTCGCTGGTTAAATCTTCCGACACGGTGATGGCCCCCACTCGAGGAACATTAACCGAATAAAACCAATTGTCTACCATACTGGGGGTGCTTATTACCCCGCGACACAATTTTCCCTCTACAGGGAAAAATGTGAAATTAAAAATTACTATGAGAATATAGTAATCGAAGACAATACCGGAAAAATAATATTCAAACTAGTGAGAGTGTTTCATATGTGTGGACAAAAATGAATCATCTGTCTATAGCTGTGCTCAGTCCATCTCAGTATGTTATAGTTGTTATAGTTTTTCTCCAAACAGTACCGACATGTTTAGAATGGTTTTAATAAATAAAACCAGAGAAGAAACAGAAAGGAATGAATGAACATGGGCCTTTTGTCAAATGGGTCTAGATCTGTTGATCTGGACACATCATATGAGAAAAATATACCTTCTGCGTGCGATAATAAGCAATTAAAGTTAATAGTTAAGTCGTTTTATATTATTGAGACAATCCCTATCCACAATCTAATAACAACAAATTCCAAATTCGGTTCTCCTTTTTTTCTGTTTCAATGTCAAGATAAGGAAATTATAATTATTGATCCAAATCATTTTACTTTCTTCTCATCGAGGGTTGGAGCTAAGATTTATTAAAACATATGCATTATAGACATGTCAAGTGTCAATGTCATCAGTTAAACTTAACATACGTCCTCTTTAAACTTCCGGTTTATATGACAAATGAGACTGATACAGTGGCTGAGGGATGGATTAGGAAGGATAGGTGGTAGGTAGAGAGCCACCAGCGGATGGGGGAGGGGAGAATTGCTACGATAAGGATACTCACTGATGCACCCACAACCCACATGTACTCTCAGGGTGATCGATGCATTGAGCTACACTCGTACTCGTGTGGACCTCATCTGCATCTGGCCCAGGCCACTATATACTCCACTGGGCTTCCATCTACGTCCTCGACCTCATCGGCATCCATATGCCACACAGGGTGAGCAACACATATACCAACACTGTGCCGCATGTGTGCCCCAGTGCAATCATGTCAGGACATATTGCCCGTCAACGCGGACCCGGCGGCTCGTTCGTTTACGCAAATGATATGCCAAAGCGTAATCTCGGGAGATATCCTCTGGAGATTAAGCTATACCTAGAGAGGCTATATAATACATGCCGGATCGTTCGATTTTAGCTGGAGAAAATTCATCATCCATCATCGCATCCTAAACTGAGATAAAAAATATAGCTCTTCAAGGACTTGAGTTGTGGTAAAAATGAGCTGCTTTTATCGGTTATAAAAATTTTTCTATGCTCGAGGTGCTACGAAAAGGGGAAATATTTATCCTGAAAATTAATCCGGTAAATGGGAAGAAATTTCTAAGAAAAATTCTGCTGCAAACACAGGAAAAGGAGCTCAAAGCGATGGTTTGGAAATAATTCCAGTGCTGACACTGCAAATTTTATTTAGTTAAGTGTGAATTGTTGCATGGAGGGAGAAGTTGTTTAAACATTATGTGCTTATTTCATAATCTGCCAGTCAAAACAATATTCAGTAAAAATTACAGAGCAGTTACGCATTTTTTCACTGAACAGTTCATACTTTTCCTGGAATATTTTGGACTTTTTCCGGAAAATTCGCTGAACAAGTGCGTTAGTGTTCCATAATTTTTACCGAATATTGTGTCGACAGACAGATTACGGAATTAGCAAGTAATTTTTGAAGAATTTTTCTGTCCTGGTGTCGGACTTCTGTAAAAATTGCGCATAAATCCCCAGAAATTTTACCAGAAATGTCGGGAAATGTAACAATACAATGTAGCTAGATATTGTTTGCTCCTTTTTCACCTACACCACAGCATCCGGAGTATCACACATTCCTCAGTTACATATAATTTCACGTCCCACGGCTGGATCTAGTGTCACTTGCGAAGGTAAGTAACGTACCAAGTGCTACTAAAGTAAATGAGTAGACAAGACTGGCGGAATTCAAATGCTGTACATGTACTTGAATGTAAACCGGCCCTTGTGAGATTCACGGACTGACACCGGTCCCACCGACGCCTCACTTTGCGATGGCTGACCGCACCTTCCGGGCAATCCGAGTGAGCCGACCAATCCCTTCTTATACTTAGTTCTACGGTGTACATCATTTATTTTTTATTTCATCATTGTGAGTGAGTCTTTTGAGAGAAAGAAATCGATTTATTTTTCAATTTTTTTAATCTGCCATATCGATACTTCCTGATACAAGAACAAGGAGAAAACTATTCGATGAAATCAGCAAAAATATAAAAAACATTATTCACTGCTGTACTTTTCCAACAACTAGTTGTTAAAATCCATCAGATAATTCTCAGCAACGAGGCTTATCTCTCCTATCAGTTGATACCCTAATCGCACAATCAATCCCTCACCACGAGCAAAGGTATTCCCATTCCCTTCGAGAATCACGTCCTTCCACACGTAATCAGTATCATAATTAGGTGCGTCAGGGCTCGGTGGTGTTGCTGATGCATGTGGGCTATTCCAGGGTCGACAATTAATTTCGCCGATGTAGTGCCTCAGAACGACGGTAGACACCGTCTCCTTGAAAGTGAATAAGCCGAATCACTCCACCCAGGGCAATTGAGTGTTACCGAACGCATAAATTACCCCAAATAAACATACGATGAGACAGAGACTCTCTCTCTGTGGCGCTCAATCCCCATTTCTATTTCAATATTTTTTTTTTTTACTATCGATGGTTTTTATTCATGAATAAAGAATAGCAGTGCAATGCTCCATTCGGCGTGATTTTTCGTGGGACTGTTGGCGGTGGACCAGCTGGCGAGCGTTTATTTCGCAAAGGCTTTACCGCCTTGTGTATATCCACACGCTGCCAATATAACCCTGTTATCCCGCGGGCGCGACGCTATACACGAAAACCAGTTGCCTTAGCAACCCAACCAACGTTAACGCCCCTCACTGACAATCACGTGACTCAACGTCGACCAAACGGAGTGCAACTAGACCCGGGATGCTGGATACTGTACGAGGGGTTGTGGGGCGGAGCCTATCGTGTGGGGATGAAAGCTGCTCGCGCTAGCGGGTCGAGAAGTCGCCGAAAGTCACGTGCCGACGCCAAAAGACTCTCCATGCTTCCGTGCCGCGACCTAAACCATCACCGACGGTTGCTCTTACCGATACTACAACCAGTAATTACCCACTAATTACACCTGTGAATTATTCAAAATCGTGGCCGGTGATTAATAGTTTTTATCCGAACTCAATTCGATCTGTTTTCATCTGGTTTTTCCTGCGGCCATCGTATATTCATTTGTTCCTTCGACTGTGATATCGAGATTTTAATCGACGCAAAGTGCTTTCGGTGATTGGTACAGTGACATCAGTGACTCTATTCTGGATACAACTGCCACTTCATCACGATTTTAGGTGGAATGAAACTGAAAATTTTCAATGTGCATTTTTAAGCTTCAATTAAATGCAGTTGAAGATTGACGATCGTCCGCGTTCGTGAGGATAGTTTAATGGAGAAAGTTGGGTGGAAAAATTATGGTGATTATCAATTGATTCTGCACTTCCGCGTGAGACGATTGAGTTAGGGGGGAAAAAAAGGAAAATAAGATTGTGTACCGAGGATGAAAATTGATGATACAGTTTTTATGGCCGGCCACAACCACCCGCGGTCGGTCACAAAAGCCCTCCTGATGACAATCATTGTGTCGTTGGCAGCCATAGACATTCGTGCGTGAAAAATAGGCCCTGGAAGAGAGCGGGGTGCTACCGGTAAAATTTCATAGGCTACATTTGTTGTGAGTGGAACAGTGATTTTTCAGCTGAACGAAGAGAACACTTTGGATTAAGCTAATAGTGAAATCCCACCGCCGACGGCCGACGGGCCCTGGGTTATCGATACCATGGATCTCAGTACTGCGTATCGATACAACCAAAATATGATGGAATATTACACCTGTAAGCAATTTATATTTCTCGTTGTAACTTCCGTTATTTTCCTCGGCGATGCATTCTCTGATGTGGAAATTGTTATTGTGATCATACAAGGCTCGGGAGGCCTTCGGTATTTTCAACAAAAACTTGATAATCTCAATCCGATGACACAGTTTGCAAATAGTAGATTCATGAAAGACAACAGTAAGGAGGAAATCGACACGGCACAATCGAAGAACGTGACGAGATGCGGAGCGAATGCCACTCTCAAGCCTTTTGTGGCCGCTGGTGTAGCAATAATGCAAATTGTGAAGCAAGAAATTCATGGCCACTTGTACTTGTTGTGAAAAATATTGGTATTACTTGTCATTTGTAAATGAAAAATCACAAATCTCTCACCAGCGGTAAAAGCACTGGACGGTGGGAAAAAGTTGTTTTATGTAATGCGATTCAGAATTTGAAAAACCCTCGGGCGGTGAAATATCGAATATCATACACTGGACAGATCAAACTTCTCAGTTATCGAATTCCCCCTGTACATTCCATGTATCACCATTCTAGCCAACAAATCAATGACGCAAAATCGGAATTCTCTCTCTGTCAAATTTTTTTTCGTCCAGGCCTGCCCAACAAACTGATTGCCGTTACAATTGTTAACAAATATCGAGGAGACTCAAGGTGACAATCGCTGACGAACCGGAAGTAGTTCGCACAGTTCGGCGCACAGTCAGGTCATTCGATCTTGCTGTATACCTAACGTTTTCTTTCCAATTGATCGCTTTCAAATATTCCATGAAAAGACTGAAAAAAACTTTCTACTCATGCTTGTAATTACTTAATTTGTCTTAATTCGGGGGGAAAACCTTAAGGCCTAGCGTTATTTAAATTAATTGGAATTAGAATCAAGGTTTCCCTAAAAAAATTGTTTTCTAGAGATGAATGTTTCACTTTCAAGGAGGTTTTGATTTGAACCAACCATTTTTTATCTTAAGACTTTCGCCATCATTATCATTGATATCATGGACTTCCGGGTGGATACCACGTTGTGGTTCACTCCTATTCACTCCACCGAAATTTATCCGAATCAAATTGTGTTTACACTGGGAAAAAAAAATTTGCCAAATATTCGTTTACTTCAGGGGGATATCCATTTTTGTATTTCCTATCGTTTAAATTGCGTCGATTATATTGTTCTCGAATATAAACTCCTGCAATAATTATGAGCATTAAATAATTCATCGAAATTTTTCCCTCAAGAAAATCTGAAATTTGGAAAAACTAAATAGAGTTCATTCAGGGTCACGTAGAAGATACTCCTCTTCTTTAAGTCATATGATTATCATAATTTAAAGCTCACTCGGTTCCTCTGGGCTGTGATTAGAGCGCAGAAATATAATTTTCAAAAAATGAATAATTTTCTGAAGTAAATGGATATTTGACAAAAAATTTTTTTCTCCGTGTAGCCTGAGATTTCGACTTCTCGAAATCGATTCAGATATGATAATTCCATTAAAGATAAAGACTTTTCAATGAAAATAATTTTTTCCATCAGTTTATTCAGAGTAGTAATAAGAGTCATGAGGCAGGACAACTAGCAGTTCTATTTCGATGGAATATACTGTGCAAATATAATGCCGGGAATATATGGGGGTGTATATGGAGGCGATCTGGACCATGCTTGGTGTCCCCCCAGCAGAGGCTCGTACAGTTGTGGTCAGCAGGCGTGACGGCGCGTAGAGGATACAGAGAGAAGTGCTTGCAGTGCTGGTTGTGCCATTCCCTGTAGATGTATATACTACTGACTATCGTATCATGAGAATATCCCTCGCACACAATTTCTGGGCGATATTCCCCTTGACTACCGGTCGCACCACGGGGTTGCAACCATAAACGCGAAAGCCAATTGATTTGCGAGCGGAAGTGCGTATCGTTTCTGGTAATGATCGTTACCAGTCCACCGACTCATAGTCATTGTCTTCTATATGTGGTCTATGTAATAACACCCAAAGCTCGGGTGTCATACGAAAATGTAATATTTCATTTCGAGAAAAAATCGTCACAGCCAAACTACTCATTCTCTGCAAGTGATTCAACTCAACGATAATCAGTCATCTTGACGAGTTAAACGTACTGTTCATAATCGATATTTTATTTTTACGAATTGATGCTGCCAATGATATAACGATTGACAATTGACAATAAACTTGCAGGGTATGGGTAGCATTATTCTGTAGATCAGTAACAATTTGCAAGAAATTTTTATAATGTTTTTATTTACGTTAATACGCGTAGAAAAATCTGGGTTTGGAATATGTTTCATGAAAGTTTAGAAGAAGCTTCTGAGGCTTATGAGCCAAAAAGTTGATAATTTTTTTTGTTTATATTTTTAAGGAGAGAGAATTGTTAAAACCATTCATAAAGAAAATGTACTCATTTCGTCGATTGTCCAGATGAAGTTATTAATCTAATTGGTGGGGACACTGCTGTCTCAAGCCTAGGGTTAGACTCAGCTAATTCGATTTTCAATCACACATGATGATAAAAGCTGTTACTGTTGTCCATCATCGTGCTAGTAGTTAGGGGTTGAGTACAGATCATCGAATCGTTGGTGCACTGGCACGAACGAGGGGACATATGTCGCACCGCACAGGAACCCTCCATTATGATATTAGGGTGAGCTTTATCGGGTTAAGAGTGGGTTTTAATGGCCAAGTTATGATGTTACCATTTATTTCGTGCCAAGTGTCATCAAAACGATCAACTCTATAATTGAATTATCAGGCAATTTACTAATTTCCGGGATAAATGTTTGATAAATGTTTGATATTTGATATATTATTAAACTTTTATATTTATTTACAGGTCATGGTGGAGTGAATCAACTCGGTGGTGTCTTTGTGAACGGAAGACCGCTACCGGATGTAGTGAGGCAGAGGATTGTCGAGTTGGCGCACAGTGGCGTCCGACCGTGTGACATTTCCAGGCAGCTCAGGGTATCTCACGGCTGTGTATCCAAGATCCTGTCGAGGTGAGTGTATACAGATACATCTCTTCCCTTTGCCGCTCTTGCCTCAGCATCAACATCACTGGTGTCCATTACATCAAGCGAAATATTAGAGGCCCCTACGTTTCTTTTCTCACTCCTTCATTTTTATTTATTCTTTTATTCGTTACTTTTTTTTTGCTGTGCATTCAGTTACACATGAGACCTACGCACTCATTATTTGAAAATATTATTATGTTGACATTTCAATGGACAAATTACCCATCCAAACTCGATTCATCTTAAATGAATAATTTTCTTATTTCGAGGCAATCAGATCATTAATTTATATTGTATGCAAATTTTTAAAAACTATCGCATCGATATTAGTCGGTCAAGTGGTAAAATTTATGATTGGATTTAAGATTTTCGAAATCATTTCGACCTAATTACTAATTATGCTTTCACCCTTCTGTAAGTGAGAGTTAACCGAAGTATATAATTTTCATCGTGAAGATTTTATTCCCATTGCATTTGCCTTCAAACGTCAAATTGTTTGGAAAAATCTCTAGCAGATCATTGTACATTTATTGGATGAACAAAAGGGATGACGTGACAGTAGGGACCCACCACACTGGAGACCGGAAAGAAGGTCCCGGGGGTTGTGAAGATGATGCGATGTGGTTTTCATGTTTTCTTCCACTCTAGTTCACTTCTCTACTTCTTTTCATCATTCAGAAACTATTCGTTGTCGTAACCTTTCCGTCGTTTTCGTTTCATCCCTCTGGATATATGTCATTCATTCTACCTCCAATGATAATTAGTCTTAAAAGTGGTTCACATCATTCACTGGAATTATGAACACGACATTCCGCTCTGAGCCATTCAATCCATTCCAATTGTCATTATTTTTTTACATTACTGAGGAAGGAAATGTGATACTGGAGCTACTGTTTGAAATTGTTTTACTTTTTTTTTGTTTCATTTCATATCCATACTTGGTAACAGTTGACAGGAGCTTTTGTGACATTTTAATTGAACGAGATATACGCCTCTGTATTGGTGGATGTAGCGATGGGGTTTCACATCCGAATACCTTATATCCACGTATGGATTTATCGATCGTCAATTTTCAGAAACTCATTGCGAACGGTACAATAACAAAAGCTCACTATAATTGATAGAAAGGTTATTGAGATTGGAGTAATGGGTATATCTGCTGGAGTGATACATATGGATCGATTTATATCAGTGCAATTCATTCTGTAAAATTGCAATTAAAACACGAAAAATCAAAGATAAATTAATTTTTACTGGAATTTTATTTCACTTGAAACAAAGAGTACAGGCTTCAATCAATTTTGAGTAGATAAAATCTTACTTTAAATATGAATTATTAATTTTACAATCGTATGAAAGATATGTAGTCTGGTTGAGTAAAATTCTGGCAAATTGTTACATCATCTAGACGTCAACTAGCATTTGGAAAATATCTACAAAAGTGTGAGAGATTGAGACGCTTGTTTCTGCTGCACACGAACATTTATTTCTCCCTCATTATTCCGAAATTGTATATTTACGAACATACTGCATGGCAGCAATTTCCGAAGTAATGGTATTTTTATTCAATTCAGCATCAACTGCCCTTTTTACTCAGCCATATTGAATCAGTCATTTTTAGAATCAGAATTATCCCTAGGTCAATTGTACCCCTCGGTCGATTTAAAAATCCCATTCCCCGTACATACGGCAGGGGAAAGCATACTTCACAGTTGAAGGTGGGGTGTAAATGAAAGCGGGTGAAATGTCAACGCATACACGTGGGATTTTTACACCCCAATATATCCATAATAATTCCATTGAGGGAGTGTAGAATTACCCCTTTGAGTGGTAATGATCATTCATAACCAGACTTGGCCAACAGCTGAACTCCAGAAAACGTTTCTTTTTAACACTCAGATGGACGAGCGGTCGTCCATGGACGAGTCATTTCCTCTCGCGCTCCATTTCATCCTCGATGGCCTAAATAGACCGAGGTGTTATTTTCCGCAATTTATCTATCGTGATTTTCCGTGTTTTCTTCAACTCAACAACAATTCCACCGGTCAGTTGAGGAATTTATGTGAATACATTTGCACATTATTTCAGTGCACATATAAATTTTGGTGTATGGAAGTGGTAATGTGACTGTGTGTATGCATGTGGACAACCAAACGTGGCCCAACCATCCATCAAGCCAACGAACTCGCAACCGAATCATTATTGCTGGGGGTTTTGTGTAATTGAATTTAAGCACTGGCAAAGATATTATTTAACTAATTAGGCACAAAGGTCTCGTTGACTGGGTGGCCCGACGGCCGATAGGATCTCCCGCTGGATGAACCTATATAAAGTATTATATACCCCGGGAGAGTTTTCATCTCAAAGAGCAACCGACACGTCATGCCAAGAACATGAGATTCATTATAAACATTTACTCGCAACCGTTTTATCACATTGTTTCTTATTTGTTTCCATCCCACTCGAATCGATCTTTCTCGGTCTGCAACCACTACAAGTACCGCAATTTCACTTGCTTTCACCACTAGATTTCTCTGATTGACTTAATTACTTTCGATGACTGTGTTATTGTTTTTAATTAGCAAGTGTTCTTCGGTCAGCCTTTGTTGGAGTCTCTCAAACTTTTTTCTCCTAATGATTTTATTCCTCACCTTTCATCTTCTTGCGTTGGATTAGGTAATTATCTAAGAAATTATCGTGTAACCAATTTCAAGGCAAATCAAAGGACTATAAATTAGTTGTTAAAGATTTCTGGTCGATTTTTCTTCTAAAAAGATAAAAAGGTGATTGGCTGAAATGTTTTATAAACGAAAGCCGAAACTGCTGCTTACTTAATGAATTTTGTTTAACAAAAATACGGCACATTATATCTTTCATTATTCATCAGCAGTATAATTTATCGAGTGCAGACATATTTTCCTAATTAAACAATAGAAATCCGCTGGTCTCAGAATTTTTACTAGTAAATTTCCGGTGAAAGTTTCAATCACAAAAAATGAATTTTCTGGCCACTGAACGTTCGAAAAAAAAAATCCCGTATGAATCCCATTGATCTGAAGATAATCTCATCAAATAATACTATCACGTTTCGATTACGATCAGTTCAACAAAATATTGAGATGTAAGACCTCGCCATCAACGTCTCATTAGAAAAATAACCACCCGAGCAATCGCCACATCATCGTTAGCATCAGAAAATTAGTATGTGATCCCATAATTGATTTTTTGTTACAGGTATTACGAAACGGGGAGTTTCAAAGCCGGAGTTATAGGTGGATCAAAGCCAAAAGTGGCCACACCACCCGTAGTAGATGCAATAGCTAATTACAAAAGAGACAATCCCACGATGTTTGCATGGGAGATAAGAGATAGATTGTTGGCAGAAAACATATGTTCTCAGGACAACGTGCCATCAGTCTCCTCAATAAATCGGTAAGTGCTAGAAATAAAAAAAACAATAATAATTTGCCTGCGTTGAATAATGGAGCACTGCTGAACCACAAATCCACTTGGTGGATTCGATACGCATTACACTTGATTTGATTATCACAAAAATCAGGGGAAGGAGAAAACTGGTAGATTGAAAGGCTAGTGACTGAGTGAGACTCGTACAGATAAACAGACGAGATAATAAAACCCCAAAGTAAGGACTGATTTAATCTCCGGACATATGCGTGTAGATCAATGGAAAGCGGAGCCTCTGAATTGTTTCACTATCTTTGTTGCATTCACCATCGACTTTGTTAAATCCCGCGGGGCAAGTTGCACAGTTTGTGTGGTGCTGATATCCTGTAATACTGTCCCCGGAGAGGCTCACACCCCTCGAGTATGCTGCCGCCTTTCCCCAGCGCGGACTACGTAAAAACACTTGAATTAATCGGGGGGATTCCCCGAGGAACCTGCAAAAGGTCAATGGGACCGAGTGCGGAGAGAGCCCATGGAAATAGCAACAGAGAGCGGTGGGGGGGGGTGGGGGCTCCACATATACATCCCTCTGTACTACATGAACATTAGAAAGCTTATCTTGATGGAGGGAATAGCCACCCTATAAGAGCCGATAACTAATCACTCGTCCACCCCCTCGTTCAGATACCCGATCGAGGAAAGCATATGTCGACTACCCTAATTTCTACAATTCGCTGATAGGGTGTTGGGATAAAGCCTTCAAATTGCGCCCCCGAGATATCTCAAAGTATTTCAATCTTATCCTCAAATCTTAATAGTCTTTTACGAGGTGCCAAGGTGTAATGTATGACTATCCGCAATCAAATCAAATGTGTAAATAAATGACAATGACGCGAGTGTGTTAAGTTGAAAGCATCAATGATGAAAATTGCCCGGTTGGTAGATTGATGGTGATTTTTTAAAATGATATTTCGTTTATCGTCTCGGTCACTGTCCACGTATGTGAGAATAACGTGGAAAATATCCTATGCAACATGTACCAGGTATAACATATCCAAAGACGTGTGTATATGTATGTATATATATATATGTATAGTGACTACTGCCAGAGGCAATCGTTATATGGTTTCGATGTGTGTCTACGATTGCAGGAGCCAGGATTGCTCAGGGTGCGGCACGGCGCGGTGGTGGCTTGTTGCTCGAGTAAACTCCACCTCTCAGTATTAGAGTGTAGCTTCACCTCCGGCCTTCTTCTCGCCTCCACCCACCCAATCTCCAAACGTAACCTCCTTGTTCCTCTTTTCCAGTCGTCCTCCTTCTTGCACCCCCACGTCCCCAGAATTCACCGCGTGGCAACCCAGATGTCGAGGTATTGATCTGAATCCGGCGCAGAGGAGATCGCCTGGAAAAACTTTACCCCGCGGATACTTACCCTACCCTATCTACCTTCACCTATCTACTAAAGCCAACTTCTTCCATCCGGACGTGCACATGAGCATCCGACAAGGCACTCTACGGCTAAAGCCCGAGTGGTTTGCCCACTCCCGACTATTTTTACTTCTTATTTCATGTACATTTCAAATCTTCATTCTTATTAATCTGTCAAGGGTTTTGGAAATGGGTGATGTACGAGTTTTTTACATTTTAGGAATAATAAAAATATCCTTTATCTCAAATGTAACTGACAATTACGGATTTTTTACGTTACTAACTTTTTATTCGTTTTCCCATTGGTCGATGGTTTCGAACGATATTGACAGACGAATAAATACTTGCAACAAGTCTGAGGAGAAAAACAGAACCAAAATTTCAAAATTCCGAACAGAATGTTGGTATGATTTTGCGTTTGAATCTGAAATTATCGCGATAAGATGATTATCGAAGTAAGAAATTCGATTGTATCGAGAATGAGTGGGTGATTAGCTGATTTCTTAATCATTAGAAAGTGAAATGAAGAAATAGAGTAATAGAACTCAGAATTAAGCTTTGGATATGAAGTTCGACCGCACATCAATGTGGTGCTGCCCAATTAAAAAGTTTCTACTGAAATTTTTGCGAGCGATACAAAGTCAACTACAATACAATATATTTTCCCACTCATTGTTCATTAAATTTTTCCTTCAAGTTTGTCGGAAAAAAACGGCTCCGAAGTTCGTGATTTCGTCCGGTTACGATGATACATTTTCTTTTCTCAGATGAGTGTCGTCTCTGGTATGAAAAACTAATGGCACACACCCTATATAAGTTATCGTCGTCATAAGCAGTGGAAAAGACAATTTTGGAATGAGATATTCCACACAGCAAGACAAGCAATGGTGAATGGGGAATGGGAGTGAGAGTGAAGTAAGAAGCGAGGATGATGAGGAGGGGGAGGGGGGGGGGGTAGATAATGGAGAGCTCCATAGCGAAAAATAACATAATATATAGATAGATAACTGAGTGGAGACGAGTTTCAGTCTGTGAACAATGTGAAAAACAAGCTTGAAAGAAGTAAAGATTGGACGTTAATAGTTCCGAGCTTTTTCACTGCGGGTCCAATGCCGTTCGTCTGACTCTAACCACCGAGCTTTTTATCCACTTTTCTTCACTCTTTTGTTCTAACTCCATAACAATCTATAGGTATATGGTTGAGGGCCAGGTTGTTTTTTCTATTTTGTTTTTCTCCGAAATTTTGACCAGGTTAATGGACTGGGATTGGATTGTAGTCGATTCTCGTGCAGCTTTCACTCTACATTTCTTTTATTTTCCCCTCAATAATAAATGAAATAATACAAACATGGAGTTACGAGCATTGGATAGTGGGCGTGTTACTGAGGGATGTTTTGATGCTTTTTTCAACAACAATAAATTGATGGCGCTTTCGAATGGTTTGAATTGACCAGATTTTGCTCTGATATTTTTTTCTATTTTTACAATGGTTGCTTCACCCCTCTTACCCCCCACTTTTCCGATCAACCGATTTCAATATTTTTATTTAGTACCGGGTTGACTTAATTACCTGATGAAAAAATTAAAATGCAGGTTTTGAAATAGAAGTGGACTTGATTGAGGAGGTTTTGTGATGAACAATCATTTCCAATAAAATAGTGATTTTATTTTGGAAAAGCTGGACCAAGCCAATTCTATGGGCATTTGAGAACCCTAAAAATGAAGGATGCTTGACAATGCATAAAAAACGGGAAAAAAAATTTGAGGCTTCTTCCTTCAATGTGAGACGAATGAGAGGCAAACAAGCCAAGAGGATAGAAGAGAAAGCATTTCGGGGGTAGGAAATATTGATAGGCTTGGCTTGGACTGCGGAGTCACGCTCGAGTAGACGGCGCTTCGTCGATGCTCCTAACCTTATACACGTTATACGGAACCAGAGCGAAAGAGGAATATATAGTAGATTTTGATGGTACAGGCAACCTAGAGCGACTTCTCGTTCCACTCTCAACTGTAGAAAGAGCAGCCTCAGGGTGCAGATCGATAAGGAACTCCAGCTTCATCCGAGGGAGATTTTACGCTGAGTCTAACCTCCTTGGTATTCTGTCCCGTATACTTATACGGATATACTGATAGGTATATCAGTTTAAATACTATCAACAGAATCTTCCGGTGATTATTTAATTCAAGGTCGTGTATCTGCGGAGATTGATAATCAGCCAGCAAAATTATTCAGCCGGGTATAATTAAATACATCAGGAATGCAGCACTCAAGTCAGTTTAAGGATGTGTAATGATGACCGGGTGCGTGTAACAGTTGGTAGAAAATCTGTCGCTGAAAATCTCACTCTTGGGAATTGTATCAATCTGTCAACGGAGGTGTCATTCAGGCAAAGTGAGATGGAAAAAGGTAGAGGGCCGGGCAAACACTGGCTTTTTCATGATCGAACTTTCTATCGGACGGGTCAATCTTTCGAATGCACAATAAGGGCCCGTGCTCTTCCATTACTTCCATATCATTTCGCACCCCTGGAAGCGTGCTGAAGCAAGAGTACCATATGGCTTGGGGTCCGATGATGTACATGTGAGACGGAGACAGAAAATAAACCCGACGAAAAAAAAGAATAAAAAAGAAAATAAGAGATATTCAGTCAATGAATTCACACAAGAGCGCCAGATACTTTCATGCTACTTTTCGACATTCCACCCCATGCCAGCAAGTTTATCAGCCTGTTCATCTCTACGGTTATTAAATTACGCTTCCATAAATAACTTTGGGGAGGAGAAAAAAAAACTACAATTATTCCAGATACCTAACGTTCTGTACCTGATAGAAGATGACAGAGGGGATTTAAAATTTTAGTGGAATCATTATGACGTATTTTTCTGATGTATTTTTAAACAACTGCACGGAGAGAAAAATTGTTTAAAAATTACGTGCCCGTTCCGTAATATGTCAGTCAAAAAAATATTAGGCAGAAATTATGGCACAGTTACGCATTCTTTCACTGTGTACGTTCCATATTTTTTCTGGAACGTTTTGGACTTTCTCCTGAAAGTTCAGTGATAAAGTGCGTTACTGTTCCGTAATTTTTACCGAACATTCCTTTGACTGACGAATTATGGACCTGGCACGTAATTTTTAACCAATTTTTCTCTCCTTCTTGAGCTCCAAAAATTCTCTCCATTTTTTCATAAACTGACTTTTAATGAGCCAAATATTAACCACCGTAGCAATTTTAGTCAATTCCGGAGGGCTAATAACATAAAATTGGGGAGAGAGTGAACGCAAGTTAGAAACTGGAGAGATTAATTTTCTGTTCTCCCAGTGTAAAAAAATGACCATTAATTTTTACCCGGATTAGAGTCAGCCATTGATCCGCTGGGCATGGAATTACATATATGTATCATAAGTGCTTACATATATAATAAGTGTTGCCATACCCATATCAACATGACACATACGTCTGAAACAATATGGTGTCTAGAGGTTCATTAAAGCAGCCATATTTGCGAACCCTCCTTTCACAGTGGCAAAGTACTCTCTTCGTGGTGGTTGGTTGTGGGGATTTTGTGAGAGGGATGTATATCGTAGCGACGATATGTTGTCAATGTGGCCAACAAGAATATACCGACCAAGCACTACAGTGATAGCATTATATATAGCAAGTACCGTGTGTATCCATAACGCTCCTTTGTGTCAAGATAATGTAATTATTACCGCGTTTCATCATACCCTCCAAACCAAAATTAGCCTCAAATGAAGTTACAATTACGCTTCCGACGTTGGTATTTCTACTCCTACTCCGGCATTTCTCTCCATCTCATCCTCAGCCATTGTCCTTGTATATGTGTGGGATGCTCTCAGCACCAGGAGTACAAACAAACCGAGGAGTCTAGAAATTGTCGGGTTGCCGTGGAAACGTCAGAGGACAGACGGAACCGCGATGAAACCGGATGGTCGGCCACGCTACACCCCACCAACAACGTTATGCCTTGGTCCCTTTGTCCCTGATGCTGTGAAATTCACGGCAAGCCAGCACCGGAGAACACCACCACCAACTATTTCATAGTCTCTCCCTCCTATATATTCCTCCTCCCTTACCAGTTTCCCCTCGTCTTTGTCTTTGGCATCCCTCCGAAGATTCCTCACAATATTTTTTACAACTTTTATCGAAAGCCAACTTTACCGCACTCATCCAAACAGCATTACATTAAGTTCAGCACCCCCGCATTACCCGTTTACTCAATTTAATTTTCTCTTTTGGATAATTTGAGGGAGGAAATGGACACTTACCTTCCGGAGAAAAAAAATCACGAACTGTTTTACATAAATATATACAATAATTTGCATAATTTTTTAATGTCGTAACTGGGCTGCTCGTTTTTTCGTCGCGAAACCCGCAAAATGATTGAATAGCATTCAATCATTTGTTTAATTATTAAAGAACAGCTCGCGGAGGGAAGTTTTGATGGTGGGATTTGTAGTTCACCCGCTGGGGTAGAAAATTGAATAAAAAATGGAGGCTAACGGATAAAAAATATTAAGTAGTCGAGGAATGACAGCAAATATTGCGGTAATGTGGACCGTATTTTAACTGAGTAAATTATTTGAAAAAGAAAATATGCTGTTTCAATATAATTGATGCACGCGCTGATTTTATCCAACTGACTGGGCCCTTTTGCCACTCTCCGCACTGATGATATTGCCATTTTTAAAGCTTATTATATACAGAAACAGGGTATATGGTTATCGATATTGAAGAGAATAGAGTTTGATTCCACCCTATCGGGGGTTACGCCCGCTCTACCCCGTGGATGATATAACGCTATTGGCCGTGGCGGGCAAAATGACGGCGTCAGCCGCCACAACTCACCTCCCTCCCAGGTCCCTTTGAACCTCCAACCCCTGTACTGTGTCGGAATTCTGCCTCTATTCGCAGGAGAGAGATGGAGATAAAATAATGACGTTTGCAAACGCAACCGTGTCGCGTACATCCCGTGGAAAATCGTTGGACACGCATGGACAGCAATATAAAGGTGGGGATGGCAACTCGTTTTTGGGAGAAAATAAAAAAATCTGAAATATGTGGAAAAATATATTTACAGTGGTATAAATTCACCATCAACAGACGCATGAAACACAGGGACAATCTGGATCAGACAATTTTCACTTGGCTCTTGAATTTTTTTCTGCACAAAGGGACTTGTTCAATAACAATTGCATTTCTCCTCCTTAATTTACGAGCAAAATCTGATTAAGAAAATTTTTACGGAATTTTTATGATATACTCCATAACTTCTTCATAAAATTTCGATTAAAAATTACGATACCACTTCGTAAATTATTCTATTCACTTCGGTAGTCGGTACGTGAACTTGAATTCCGTAATTTCTATTGAATATTTTTCTGTGTGCTATTCTATGTCCATTGTTAATAGCATGAATTGTAAAATAATTTGGATGATCTTGAGAACCGAAAAATCCCAATGCCACTGAATATTCCAGAATCCAATCAACCGAACGCAAAAATCCATGAAAAGTCTCATGAATAATCCGATGAGTAATTATGAAAAAATTATCGATTTTTTATTGGACATTTCGAGATTAATTTTCCTGTAGTAGATTTCTTCTGTAGACATCTAAAATTGACAGAGGGGAATGAAAGAGGGCAGTCCCAGACTAGGGTGTCTTTTCACTAGAATACGATGAACTCTATAATGGATCATAGATAGAGTCGTCGAGGGCCTTTTGGTAAATCCGACCAGGGGTCCCCACTTATATATATTATTATAAATCGTGTGTTACATTGTGCTTAGGATCGTCGTGACTGTTGACTCCGGGAGTTTGCATTGTTGGCTGAACACCTTTTGTGTGACTCTGTGACACACGCACACAGCAAACAAACAGCCACTCTAGTACGCAGACATTTAATGGTGTATATACATATACATTCACGAGTTAATATAGTTGCTGGGATCAGCAGCTGTTTACACAAACAATAGAGTTTGCATTGCCCAGGGGTGGAAAATAGACACCTCATGGAAACTCGATCTGTTCATTTATTAATACTGTTGTCTCTCCGACTATGTAATATATTATTTACTTTGGGTGGTGATCCTGAAGCGGCAAAAAAAATGGTAGAAAAATAAGGGAAAACAGGGTCAGGTAATTTTGACTCACAAGTTTACCATAATCAAGTTAAAGTCGAAACAGTAAATTCGTTGGGTGGTGGCATTGTTCTCAGTGTACATTACTACGTCGAGAGTTCTCGTTCAAAGAGGTGTGGTGGGATATCAGAGTACACCTTTTCCAGCTATTGTCCTTTAATCCAAGCGTCGGGCAGAGTACAATGGGCGAAAAGCCAGAGTCTCCGTATTGTATCCTCCTGTTCTGGCTCTGAAAATGGTAGATAGACCCGGAGGCTAGGTATACCTTGGCGTAGTCCTCAGAGACACGTTACGACCACCAACTTACGCAAGCATCTGTCCGTAGAACCGCTAAATTCACCCGAAAATCCTGAGATTTCGGATATGTTCGCCCCCCCAACCACAAATCCTCGACGCTACACTAGTCCTTTCTTCGGATTATCTAAGTCTCCTCGAAAAGACGATCGCGCTTCAAGAATTTATCTCCTCGAAATTACCATTCAAGTGATTTTTTTTCAAGGACCTGCTGATTAACACTTACTGATTAATTGACACTATTATTTGGAAATGGAGCCGACTTCACGTGATTTCAGTCTTAATTTCAGTGACTGCAGGGAGAAACAAAATCCGTTATTTCGCGCAGATCGGGATACAATTTCGTGATTTCAATTGACTTCGAATAATTCTGTAGATTCGAGATAATTTATTTTAGGAAGAATTGTTATTGGGGGTTCGTCTCATTCTCCAGCAATTTTTAATGACTCTGACGTTATTTCGGAACTTCAACGAATATTTTCCGTGATTTCTTCTGCTGTCAACGTAACTTCGCATTGATATTTTGCCAGAGTGGCGCCATGATTTTAGGATCGATGAGCTCATCACAATTTTCTTTAAAAAAGTATGGACGATGTGTGCATTTCCAAATAACTATCAAGAAATAACATTTGATGGCTGTATTTTAAGGAGACAAATATCTCAACGACGGATCGCGTTTTGATATTACGGATGTAACATCTATAGCATACCTATGAATTGAAGAGCGTAGCTCGCGCGAGCGCTCGGGTGAAATGCGATAAAGTTAGCGTAGAGGTAATTTGAGTATAAAGTTTTATTCGCAATAATTTAGCTGAAGCGCTGAGGGACAGAGAGGGGGCGGAAGGTTCCCCGGGAAGCGGCAACGCTGGGTCATATATTTGATGGGATACTTGGCATAAAGTCGCGCATAAAAGTAATGCTAACATTAAAGTTTGTGGTTCCAGAACAGAGCTTTGGCTGCTATACCCTGCCTTTCTGCGTTACTTTTGTTCCATTTTTCTGATGCAATACCTAATATGAATACTATTGTGATGCGGTTGATGGCATCACTAGTCATCGCATCCTTCCAAGTTCCTTACCACATGCCAAACTGATGAATTCGAGGATTCAATCGAGAGTGGTACCACTGTAGTTCAACTGGGGCGAGAATATATCGATGAAAATTACTAGTGTAATTTGCGTTCTATTTGTTGTGTTAAGAGTGAACATGGGCTCACAGTAGAAAAACTTTACATTCGTTCCTGAGATATTGACACGTTTTGATATGCACGCAATTCTTTCATCTTTTTTTCACTCGCGAAGGGCTGAGAACTGAGATTAACAAACGTATTACTGCTGGGGATAGTTAAGGAGTTTAGTTCTCAAGTAGACATTTGGGAGAAATCCAGAGTCGTCGAGGGAGACATACTTTTCGCCTTCCCCTATAACTTTGTACCACTCGCATATCAACTGCGTGTACCCAAAGAAACTTACTCATTTGTTTGACAAAAATATCTTGCAATTACTAGAAGCGCATGGATACAAATTTAACGAATATATACAAAGTAATTGATGGTTATGGAAAGGCTGACGAAACGTTCACAGAGAAAACTGATTGATTTGCAACTCACGAAATTTATTTAAACTGAATCAATCAGTGGAGAGAATTTTTTTTAATTACGTGCTTATTCCATATTCTGCTAGTCAAGAAACTATTCGGCAAAAATTAGGAAACAGGCACGTAATTTTAAAGGAATTTTTTTCTTCATGTGAATTTCTTTGAAGAGCCGCAAATAAATTTTTGCTCAAATTAAATTTACATTGAAGCAGATTCGATTGGTTTAGGTAGATAAATATTTTGTTACTGTTCGTAGCGAAGGGGAGTGAAAAATTTCGAGTCTATGATTTTGATATTAGAGAATAACAAACAGGAGTATCAATATGTTGACCGCATATAACTTACGCCTGTCTATTATTGAAGTATCAATATCTCTTGAAGTAAAATGTAATGAAAATGTAATGAAAAACGGATCGAAAAAATTGGAAATAGATCAGATCATTCACAAAAAGTTTTTTGTTTAATAAAAAAATTGTTTTTCACATGCAGTAAAACAGCTTTCGCGTAAATACCGTCCATTTTCAATTGAAGCTTATATATATCACCATCGCCAGTGTAACTGGAAACTGGTTATTTAAAAAAGCAAACACGTTGATGGCCTTTAAATATCTACAATAGTGTGCAGCAACGGACAACATATAATTATATTATTCAATAAGTTAGCTATGAAAATACAGATTTAATACAGTAGAACGTGGTTTATTAACGAGTGGACCCAGTCATTTAACTCCCTTCCTCTAATACGATGAAGGCGTGCCACGATAAGGATCGTACCTAATTGTTGCGAATTGGCGAAGGTGGTGAATGAAAGGGCGCGGAGCCATATACACTCACGAATACGAGTCTGTGGCTTGTTCCATGGGCAACAGGTGTCATCTGATTGATCGCCGACGCTCGCGAACCCCCGCGATTACCTAACCCGCAAACACATCGCCACGGGAATCGTCTAAATGTCGAGACATTACCGCCGACCATAACATGCGGTGCTGGTATGAATGTGGCTATCGAATTATTTCTCCCTACAATTTGTTAAATGCACAGATAAAAATTCCCGGACAATTATTGTGCAGTATGGAATATTTTAAATTAAAAAAGCCCAGTACACGACTTCATGTTGATATCCGGGACAAATCGTGCGTCAGCATTGGAAATTTTCAATATTTTCTATATAAAATAATAATACATAAATTGTGATATATACGTATATGTATACTGAAAAACAAAGTCTATAAGTTTATGTATATATATAGTATGTGTTATCTACTGAATTGTACGTATTTTTTAATTAAAGCCAGACAATGAGAGTTTTTTTTTTACAGTTACTATAAACACAAGAGCCAGTGCGGAAAAATATTCACAGACAGTAATTGATAAGAGCAATAGATGTTTAAAAAATACTGCAGTGTATTTTTCAAAAGTTTATATTACCACGTACATTCAACACTTGACAAATATACATTAACGATAATAAGCAGTTACACGCAAGAATGAATCCAGAGTTCGTTAGTCTCTCAAGTTAAACTGTGATTATGATAACTTTGCGCCGCGTCATCGAGCGCCCCTCTCGGTCCTATGTTACACATACAATATATACCACATATCGGCTGACGCGCGAAGTGACCCGCGTAATCTTAATTAATGATCGTACCAACCCTCCCATCCACAAAGCCGGAGCGAATCGAGCGCGGACGTGCCATTTATCATTACAATCTACGAGTATATGAAACGTCTAAATCCACAACTATTGGAAATCCATTGCAGTGAATTGTACACTTTCCATTGTTTCAGGATTGTAAGAAATAAGGCAGCGGAAAAAGCGAAACACGCCCATCAACAGCAACAGGCACAACAGCAGGGTCAACAACAGGGTCAACCAGGTTCAGGGGGTTCGGTATCAGTGATAGCGCATGCACCACCTACAGCAACTGGAATTCCAAATGCCACTGCACCAAATGCATACAGTATTAGTGGGATTCTTGGTATTCCCCCACATCATCAAGATCCTAATGGCAATAGTATCAAACGAAAACGCACTGATGATGGTGAGCCACTGAATACTAAATATATCCAGATATTTTATAGAATTTTTGTTTGAGTTATTGAACCGGGTGAGGATTTCTTCCTACAAATAATTGTTAAATTTACTCATCTTCATAGTTTTACCAGAAATCAATCCAATTAGTTTGACCATCATTAATTAATTCCGCAAAAGATATATTTTAAAAAATAATTGCAGGATTCTAAGAGAACTTGATTGATAAATTTATTGATTGGAGGTGATAGCATCCATAGATGCGTTTCTTGGATATCCTCAAATCGTTCAGATCACATTTTTCAACTGCATAATATTATATGACCCGAAATTTATATCCACTAGAGTATCAGTCAAATGTCCGTAGAGAGCACACGTGTTGCCATTCATTTAGCTGTCATTGCGTGAATACACTATATACGTCCAAAAATATTCATGACACGTGGCAACTCTGCGTGATGCACTTTTCTTTTTGCATTTTTTTTTCCTGTCACTTCTTGGTCGTAGTGCATTAGATCGGATTGAACGTGGTCTATGCGAAAAAATGCTCTCGGGATTAGCAATGAATTTCTCCGCAGATATCTATAGTCGAAACATGACAATTCAACCTCAATTTTTTCCACCGTGTCCCGTCAATTTTGTTGCTTTGTCTGGTCATAGTCTTGAGACATTCACACCATCGGGTCGAAAATTTGTAAAGTGTATACGAGGAATGACGTGCATACGGGTAATTCGATATAATTTCATTATGAATGCTCTGTGATATGCGATTGAGGGAAGTGGCGGTGGCGGCACGAGCGAATGCGGTGAAAGCACTCAATGCTCTCCCCTCAGGCAAAATACGGCGTCGCAGAGTGTGTGCGGTTCGAGGGTGTAGGCATGCATTAGATTATAAACTTCACACAGACCACAGCCCCTCGGGCATTCTATATAATATTTGCGACGCTCAAGCAATAACACTGCATTAGCCTGGCCTTTTCCTGTTTCTAATATCACAGCACTTTTCATCGTAATCTGTAATCTCCACTAATTCCAATCGTCGATATGCTGAAATCAATGATTTGCACCTTTTGTTTCTCCCCTATTTTTCAACAATCATTAAATTCAGGTCTATGCAAAAATTTGACGATTTCCAAACTAATTACACGCGACCGCTATACGAGTGACTGTCGGTTTTTCTTTTACCGCAATCTCACCTCGGTAACGAACATTGCTACGCTTTCTAATTCTTGAAAGTAAAAAATTGAAGAATAAGAAGAAGAACAAATGAAAATGAACAAAAACCGAGACAACTGTTAAATTTTTTTTTCTCTTTTGAGGAGAAAAAAATTTTCAAGTGGTCATATATTTTTGAGAAATGTTGGTGCATTATATTTGCCTTCTTATATCATTATGTACAGCATCTATATACCCTATTGGAGATCCCCACGAAATCTCCCTCGATCGGTTTGCTTTCAGCCTTGTCTCTCCCTCGAACCAGCACACACACACACAATAACGATACAGTGTATATTGATGTACACTTGAGAGGTCCACCATAAACCCAGGGGTCCAGATTCACCCCAGAGTCCATTATTACCCATGTATTGTATTGCTCAACATTGACTCAATTGCTTTCGAATAATGTCAGGGTGAGTGAGATCGAAAGAATATAATATGAGGGAAAACTACCCTCATACGCTCTCCCTTTTTTCGTTGTATATCAATCGAATTACTCGATTTACTGCTCTTTTTGGCTATACACATTCATAACTTGTCCCACCCGTGCCATCGAATATATACATTAATTTTTTTGCCTTCGAATGGACACTTTAAAATCGGCCGATTTTTAGATTTTCCAATTTTACTCGGGAACGCCTTGGAATCGCATTAAATTACGACATATGATGGTTTTAAAGAATCTCGGTACATATGTACATATGTTCACTATTCGTATGGGATCTTACAGATGAATACGATAGCCCTTGAAAACATTGAGATAGAAAAATATTGACGCGTTACTTTTTTTATCGGAAAATTTTTTTTGACGTTCACAGCAGGACCAGAGGTCGCGGGGAAGTTTTAAAATGTCGAGGGCTCATTAATATCGTTAAGAATTACTCAGGTGAAAAGTGTGCAAGATTGATCTTTTGTCGACATTTTTTAAACCCTTAAAAACCACCGGATAAAATATTGTTATTCGTCTCCCGAGTGTTAGTCTCAGTAGAGAGTTGAATCAACGATTAATTCGATTTTTCGGGACCGTGAATAGATCCAATTGATTCGCGAGGTAGGAGAAATAGCAAAGGATGGAAGAGAAAAGGAGGAGATGAGTTTGGATGGGCGCGTAATGGGTCCACTAGTAGGTAGTATACATATATGGAGAGTGGACTGGGGATTTTATAGCCAGCTCGAAACAAGCCCGTAGTGCTGCACACACTCGAATCAAAATGGCCCCGGGTTCCGTCGGTCGGACAATCACAACTTGACAGGGAGGTTTAACGAGCCCTATGCTAGCACTCTCTCCCTCTCTCTCTCTCTCTCCGTCCCTCCCTCATCCCCTTTTCCCATCCCTCAGATGGTCATTTAATTATTCAGAATACCTCGTACGCGAGTCACCTCGACATGTCCCATTCCCCTCTGTCACTCGTATTTCGGACCAATCCCCTCCCTTTCACCCCCGTTGGAAGCTGTACCTTTGTTCTCCTCTGTGGTCCGACGATATCACTCCCCTCCACCTACCCATCGGTACACTCTCCCTTTCTCTGCACACGTAAAACATCCCTCATGTCTGTTATTCTATATTAAACTCCCTGGGATAACCGCCAGATAATAAAGACATGAAGCATAATGGAATCGTAATTGTTTCTGTATATCTATTAATGTCACAGAGAGCACAACTCAGAATAGCTCATACACTCCAAAGGGTGCACAGAGAGAGATCTGGAATAAAAATTACATCTTTTCCGTAATTTTTGGAGCGAAGTGCGAATGTGGGAAATTGTACCGAACTCTGAATTTTTCCTGAAAATTCTGTAATTTTTATATGAATCGTCGTAATCTGCCAGTCAAAACAATATTTGGTAAAAATGATGTAACAGTTAACCACTTTTTCAGTGAACTTTCCGGAAAAAGTCCGAAACGTTTCAGAGAAAGTATAGAACGTTCAGGGAAAAAATACGTAACTGTTCCGTCATTTTTACTGAATACTATGTTTCCTGGCAGATTAGGGAACAGGCATGTAATTGTTGATGAATTTTTCTCTCCGTAGGAGAAATTACGATTTTATTGTGTCAGTTTCCCTGTCAATTCCTCAATCTATGAGCGACCAGCGAGTTCCGTAATTTTTACTGAATATTTTTTTTCTCGTGTAGAAACGATAGATTCAATTATATCTCGCGCTTTCATTTCTAGAGATGCGCTTGATTTGACTTGACTTTATCCATTTATTTTGTATTTTACCACGCAGATGATAATAGAGATCTGAGCGACCACGCCGAGGATGACCTCAAAAGACAACGGAATAACTACAATGGAGATCAACTTTATTCCAACGTAAGCACAGCTAATCATTAAAAATATTTTTCATCGATCAATCAAATTAGAATGGATGATAATGAAAAAAAAATCTGGTTTTTCAGTTATGGTCAAGTAAAGGGTGGAGTATCAAGGATGAGCATAGTAAGCTGATGAATGAGCTTGGTGGAGGCGGTGGTGGTGGTGGCGGCGGTGGAGCTGGAAATAACAATACACAAGGTACCAATGGTGCCAGTGGAAATACCGGAGGTTACTACGAACACGGTGGATTTCCCGGGAATGCCATTGCTACTTCGGCTGAGCTGTATGACTCCCTGGGCACCATCAGTACTATGACGCAAGCGCCGACATCCCATCTGTACTCCCCGCCCATAGGGGGCACCATAGGTAAGTTGAATAAGAGATGAAAACAAATCATCAGTTACTTTCAACTTCTGTCCTGGGAAAAAAATCTTTGACGGCCATAAACATTGATGTTATGAATAATGAAGACGATCGTAATTTTTGGTAATGAACTAGCAGTCATTCCCATCTGTCACACATATTTTATTGTTTATTTCTTTCTGTTAAATTAGACAGGATATTTGTTCTATTAATTTTATCAGATTTTTACGAACTCTCCACCCTCTCCACTAAAATTCGCGTTTATTTTTCATATTTGCGACAAATTTACGAAGGGATCTACGTAAAAATATACAACATTTTTGCGTTTTATCATTATTTAATGACTCGTGAAGTTTCAAAGTAGTCCCTGTATTTTTCTGTTTTTTAAACTTAATGAAAAATCTCAAAACTGGAAAACAATCACATGAAAATCATCGCACCGCCACAAAATTTCGTGAGCCATTCAATAATGAAAAAACACAAAAAAGTTATTTTTTTCACAACAATTGGATGTTGAACATCCGTAATTTAGTTGACAGTTGTCCCCACTATTATCTTCATCATCCCTTTTCTCAGCCGATTGTCTTTCCCACGGTTATATCCCCCCACCTTCACAACTACAATACTTCCATTCGGAATCAAAAAAATCTATAAAAATTTCACTCATCGGCATTCATTAGCATAAATAATGTTAACGTTTGAGAGTGAAGTGAAGTGAACTTAGGCATCTGCAGGGGATGTAGTGAAAAATAATTGAGGTAGCTCTGGTCGGTGGGTGATGATCCTTAGCTCCTATGAGTGTTTTCGGTCTATGGTTTATACAGCGGCGGGTGGTGAACCGAGAGCGGTCGTCGGCATCGTCGTCGCCGTGTAACCATTGAACGAACACGCGAAAGAAGCCAGCCGTGTAAGTGGCAGCACATCTCATGAAATTCAAACTGCGCTACCGTAGAGATGGTCCAAAGATTCTTCTCCTTTTTCTCCCCTGCTCTGTTGTTTTTCTCACATCTGACTTGGCCCCTGTAGCTCTGTAACCCCAGATAATGAAAGATCCTGACCAATCAATAAAACTAACGCCATTTTCGATGATTGTTAATCATAACAGGTGGAACATTGACCCCACTTGCACCACTTTCGATGCAAGAACTGAAACTAAGCCAAACACTGGATGGAGCTAACATGTCCCCTTACCACACAAGCGGTGAGTTCATTACATTGATATAAAAATACTTGTGAATATTGTTTTAAATCTATCAATATAAAATGTTATAAAATGCTTGTTGTCCGTGTCGTGTGTCTTGTTTCGCAACTTGTGTACCTATATAATGTACGACCAAGATATATCACTTTCCAATTGCATATCTACCATATCGAGTGGCTTTATGGTACAACATATTTCATGTGTTATATCCTCATAGATTATCAACTTCGAAGTAACACTTTCTTTGTCAATAAACGTGAATTGTCAAAGCCTTGGGCTGAACGAGAATTCAATTTTTTGAGGATTATAACACGTGCCCATTATCTTAGTTTGCTTTGATATATCGACACTTCCTAATATAACAACGATACGATATTGTGATCAACAAAAGGTATCTTGGATTTTGAATAAATAAAGGTATACAAAAATTCTCCGTAAAACTCGCGTAGCTTAATTTTTCGAAGAACACACGTGTAGCTCAGGCGAAGTGAAATCACTTACATGATTATGATGATGCTATTGAGTGATGAACATTTCAATGTAGAAACAGATTTGAGCGAATTATACGATTTTTTTATGTTGTTCTCATCCTCTAAACTTCACTTCCCTGGACGAGGAGAAAAACTCTTGAAAAATTACGTGACTGTGCCGTAATCTGTCAGTCAAAATAATGTTCAGTAAAAATTGCCGACTTCTTTTAGTGAACTTTCAGGAAAAAATCCAGAACGTTAAAAAAAAAACATATGGAACGTTCTATTCCGTAAGTATTCCGTAATTTTTACTGAATGCTGTTTTGCCTAGCAGATTACGGAACAAACACGTGATTTTTCAAAAATTTTACTCTTCATGTATTAAAAACATAAAAACGTATGCATTAGGGATGAGATACCTTTATTTATTGAGAAACTCTGAGATATCCGGCCCCTTCTAAGAATAAAAATAAAGTATTCTCGTTTTATTTGGAAGTGGTGAAATTAGTTGCTTAATATCTGAATGTTGTGTTGTGTTCTGTGCATGATAATACCAGAGGCCAGTACCGTCGCAGTTTCATATGTCGGTGTGGGAGGGGGTGGGGGTGAACAGAGTCCTCCCGTATCGCTTCACAATGAGGGTAATGCCACCCCCGCGGCCACCAATACACCAGGAGGTGATCAGGGTTTAACGGTTCTTCAATCACCAGTGTCGCAGTCACAGGTTGCTTCAACAATACCACCGTATTCAACCATGTTGCCGAGCTTTGGACACTATTCGACAGGTCAGTAATAAGTTGAAAAGTTTTTTTATCTATTTATCTTCCATTTTGATGTCTCGAACGTCTATTTATTGCTGCAACTTGAAGTGAGTAAATCCCAGGAATGGTCATGTGTGATGTTTTTGTAGCAAAGTCATTCATCACTGGTTAACTTTGCTTAATGGAGGTCTAATGATTGTAGTTTTCCAGATAGCTGATTTGCCATTATCTAATCAGTGTGTTTGATTAATTTGTTTTTACTTTATCTGTGTGCTCAGGTAGTGGAGATTATGCCTACAGTGCAGCGTATTCACAATACTCGAGTGCACCATACAGTGGATACGGTTATGGGACAGCGACAAGCGGGTTGCTCAGTAAGTAAACAGTGAGTATGATAATCGATTAGGGCAGGGTAGAAAAATGATCATTTGATATTCAATTCAAATCGATCACTTATTGTAGAAAAGCCAAAAATATTTTTTTTAAGTAGTAAATGAAAGTGAGACCGCAGCTTAAAGTCTTCGGTTGGCGATAAAAGTTATTGGAAGATTTCTCTATGAAAGGATTAATTAAAAAGTAAATGAATGACTGACCCGATCGGTTTTCCTTCATAAATACTCCGAAAATTATATATTCGCAAAGGATTTATATCCAATATTTATCTTTGCTAGTGATTAAATAACACAAATTTTGACAGGACATCATATTTTTGAAGTAACGACAAATTTCTTAAGTTGAATAACAATTTTAAGACAAAAAAAAATGTTGGACAGCGACCCATTGATTTTATCGGCAAAGTTAGAATTGGGAATTATTTCTCAAGCTGCGTAAAGCATTTTGAGCCGAAAAATCAAAGAAATTTAACTTTTTAGAGCATATTCAGGGTGAAACCAATGGTCCACTTTTTTTCTCACTCTATGACACACCTCCCTCACATGCCAAGAGACGTCAACCAGCTCTCACAGCCCAGCGAAGACTTTTAAATTCCATCGCGGTCTCCCTTAAGGACCACATAACGTTTGAGTGCTGACGTAAAAATAATTATTAATTTTCCATTTTTTTTTCTCAATTTTTTTTCCAGACTCAACGTATTACTATTGCAACGGGGATACGCTGGCGTCTTCCCATAATAATTCACAGCAGGGTGGATGTAACAACGGTGGACCGGAGAGTAGTGCGGACGTGGCGAGTCGTTCACCATTGGCTGCAACGAGAGCAAGTAGTGGTGCTAGTGCAGCATCACCAACCGGAAGTGCCTGCACAAAACCGGATCACACCAACACCCCCACAGACCTGTACCTGGCTTAATTCGCGTGGCGATGCGAATGGTTCGTTCAATTGACGATGAAATACCAGCAAATGTGTCATGAGAAAGAGCGAACGCCATATCACAAGATTTTAAAAAAATGAAATAAAAAACAAAAAAAAAACCAATTGAAATTAAGTACTGATCTCTAGGAAGGACACGAGGTGATCGAACAACTTCTGTCAAATGTTTTTCAATGTCCTCGATGTCCTATCGAAATGAATACTATCATTATGATTATTAGTACTATTATTATAATTAATGCAATTCTTTTTTTTTCTTTCAATATTACTTTTCGTTACGACAAATTCACGTCGTTATGCGCAATCACAAAGTTTTAGCACCCAACCTGTTGGTAGTTTAATTTATAATTCTCAATTAGCATAATTTTCTACGCAACTATATCGCAATCAAACACTCGATTATCAACGCTAGGTGTGTGCTGCATTAGCCACAATATTCACGCAATACATGTTCATGTGAAACAGCAACGAGGACTCTTATTCTCAAGGAGCCACTGTAAACACAATGGAGTTACATATCTTTTTTTTTCAACCTTGTCTTTTGAATAACTAATGCAAGGAATCATCTAGAAGTCTGACGATAATTCTATTACCAAATAATCCTCGTTGCTGAGTATTTGTGTGACTGGAACAGTTGCATTATCATATTTTGGGCTTATGTAGCACAGCTTCACGATGCGATCAGACTCCCCTGGCACGTAGCCTTCGGGTCTTCATGTTATAATCGTACGCGCATAGTAGGTGTGTGGACACGCCTATTATTTTCTAGGAGAACGTCAAACACACGTGAATACATTTGCACCGATGTTTCATTAATTTTTTTTTTTTCATTGCGTAGGTGTAAAAATGTGTGTACGAAGCCAGGCGCGTAAGTACCCTCTATATTTTTCTCGGTTTCATACCTCAGTCTCATTTCGAACGATAGGCAAAATTGTGAGTTTTTTTGACTTTCTGAAGGGCAAAGTTGAGAAAGGGGAACTGAAAAATCAATACTGAAAAAAAAACGATTAACGATTATTACCATTTAAGAATATTATATATTTTTTGTAGAAAAACCAAAGACCATACAGGAGTATGATGTAATTTCATGTCACATTCGGCATGAGACAGAGTTAAATGATGATCATTACTATATAATGGATAATAGAGCTAAAATAATTATAATAAATGTGATTGTAAATAAACATACATAACCGAGAGATATATAAGTATGACCGATGCAAAAAAAAAGAAGGAAAAGATGGATTTATCTCAGATGAAAATCTCATTTGCAATTTATAAACCAAAGCGACAAACTTGGGGGATTAATTAAGTTATTCCAGCAACCGCCAATCTACGGAGCCTTGATTTCATCGCGGAATATTCGTTCGATAAATTTCAGTCCATCGAATACGCGATAAAATCGATGCAAATATTTTGAGTTAACATTCCAACTCGAAGTCTCCAACAGTTTGCTCTTGCTTGTTCAATCGCATCACTACAATTATATCGAGAATTACCTAAATCCAGAAAAATCTGACAAATAAACATTTGCACCTTCCACAATTCGATACGAAGTACTAATTTATCCATCGATTTGGAGTCAAAATCCGAAAAATCCCCCACAATTGACCATCTTTTCTTTCAGTGTTTCAGCGCACGTCAACTGATACAGATTAATTTTATTCCGTATTCACATAAGATTAAACCAAGAAATTTGTAGACTAATTAATGATAAATGATATTTAAAATTTAATATATTAGTAATGTCCCGGTTGAATGGAGCTGAGGGTTCATAGATGTTGATAAGAATGAACGAATAAAACATGAGTGCAAGCTTGAGCGTTTTTTTTTAATACAAAAAATTATTCTCGGGACTACGACTTTTATAATAGTAGATATTTTATTAGATGATAATCAGAAGTATTTTTTTTTCTCTTGTTTTTGTAAGGGACTGCTGTTTGAGATATGTCTGTCTCACATGTTGTAGGTGAACGTAACGTGTATTTCCTTTTTTTTACATATGAATATTTTTAATTATTTCTCTCAGTACTGGCTGAAGAATTATGTCCAAAGTTCACTACGAATATCCACAGAATTTCAAAACATATAATTCGCATTTTTACATTGTTACTTAGTAAATAATTATCACGACGATTTAGATTAGACACCGGTAATCATAATGACGATGATAGTTGTTATTTTCATTAACTTTTAAGTTATTTAGATGATTCATTATTATTATTATTGATTATTATTATTATCATTATTATTATTATTATTACTATTACTCATTACAATTATTTAATTTCTTTATTATTTATTAATTTGTAATAATAACGTATGTGTAATAAGTTTTGCCAAAGAACTTTGAAAAAAAAAGCAAACAAAAAATAGCGCAATAATATCCTAGCCTTTGTTCTTTCCAATCGAAAACTTCAACTACAAAATCCGAATAAATACAAAAAAATAAATCAATGATATTTAACAGAAGTAGAATGACAACAAAGTAAACTCAGTTATTTCTGTCTGTTTTTGGTTGCACTCAAAGGGCCCTGCACAACTTTCCAATTTAAACAAATGGTCTCTTAATAATTTAAATTTTATCATTGGTCCTTGTGATATTCTTGTTCCATGCGCCACTCTTATCGAGTTTCGCTGTTAATACTTGCAAACTGAAATCTGTAAATTCTTTTTAAATAAATATGAGGTTTATATGACCTTTGCCGAATTGTCATACTGCTATGCAACTACCTTTCCTTACGTTATTCGTTGAAATTTATCGGTCGTTCAATAGCTGAGAGATTCTCAACTCGACAGGAAGAAAAGTTGATGCCACATTTTGAAGCATTTTGGGGACTTATCAATAAGAATATCTGCCAGAAATATCATAAATGGTTTAGGGAGGCCACCCGAGAGTTTATAAAATATACTCTGACTTGCCCCGGTTATTGTTATGAAATTCCCTCATAGAAAATGAATTTCGGATGAAAAAATGCTCGGTTTATTGACTGCATGGCAAAAGGAGTAGTAGAGCATTTAATGAGGGACGCCGGTATTGCACCCCGAAAGGCTTAGAGTGGAGCTACTGAAATTTAGCTTAGAGGATTAAAATAGTGAAAAATTGAGGATGACCCACAGTCAATGATTAATTAGCAATAGATGGAAGGACGAGCGTTAATACACAGCGAAAAAAAATGGATAAAAAGTCGGGAAATATCCGATTTCCTTGAAAATTCAGTTTAATTGATCAGCAAATATTCATAGTAGATTGTAAATTCGAATAAATTGGAAAATAATTATTTCCATGTTATTTAAAATTGTAGGATTGTATTTAGAATCCTAAGGTTGAATTGAAGAAAATTGGATATAGGATTCAGGATACCCGAATATGAAAAAATCTCACAGATTTGTTTCAAGTATACGATCTAGGTTCCCGATCATCTTTGATTTTTCGAGGTTTATCTTAGGTCATTGGTTACATCTGAACTATTTGATTGCAAAGAAATATTATTTATTATTATTATTTATTTTACCTGTCCAACGGGTAAGGATATTCTATGATAGGAGTAGGTTTCATACATTCAGTAAAATAGAAAATATGCAATTCCAAATAACCTGCATCAAAAGCTATGTAAATCACAACTTTTGCGCCATAAACGGGATGATAATTATTTTCAAAAGCTCTGATGATACATCTTCCTAAGCTTAATGCAATATTTCCCATCCAGCACGCAGGAAGATCTCTCATTCGATAATTGTACAGTCAATAGATACAAGCGGAAGTACCAAATATGTGAACGTACCGACAGTGATGCATTACCGACATGGCTAGTCTCTGATTGATTTTGGGGCCAAATGACTTATGGGAATATTAGTAATGACCCCAGCGGTGAGTAGCGTAACAGTCGATTTTGGCAGCTGGTGGTGATAAAATGCTTCCTATGTAGATAGGCGACAATGATTGCTTTTCGAAAAATAAATTGATTCTGTTATTTGTACTAAGTTTGTACCCGTTTGTACTGAACTTATAATGTTTCGATAGTTCCTCATCTATTTTTCAATAAATCATGTACGTAGTGACCTCTCTGTGCCAGAGATAGAACACACATGCCTACATGGAATCTGCAAGTGTCAGCCTCTGTGTGCCACACGTGGAACCCGGATACCTAGAGAGCCTCCGACCGTAGCAACCTCTATGTGGGGCAGGGAAACACACACAGCGCTACGGGAAAAGAGGGGGGGGCTCCGATTCTACTTGTTCAACTGTACAAATGATCAACTGTACAGAGAATTTTCAAACGTTGAGCGCACCACTGTGCAGGGATTCAACTGTCGAGACAAAAAGGTAAGCTGTACATGTAGCGCTGGGTCCACATGTACAGCCTAGCTTTTTGTCTCGACAGTTGAATCCCTGCACAGTAGTGCTCTCACCATTTGAAAATTTTCTGTACAGTTGATCATTTGTACAGTTGAGAAAGTACAAACGGAGCCCCCCCCCCGTGGGGTGAAACTACCTCGGTAACGTGGAGTGCCTGGCGTCACTCAAACCCCCAGAACTGAGCCTTTACTTTAGTCGATCCTCTTTGTGCACGACAATATTAGTACTGACCCCAGCCGTGAGAGGCGCTACTGCTGATTCTGGCGGCTGAACCAGCTGCAAGATAATTAATCTGCTCATTAGGCGCCGAGTATTAAATTAGAGTGGGGTAATCACAATTTTCATTTGATTGTATTCGATGATTGTGGTATGTACAAACGAGCAAACCTTTATATCCATAATCTAAAAACGATTTCGTACAATACTGGCCACCGTTCAATTAAAAAAGTTGATTTTTTATGTTTTTCTGGCCAACATTATGGACACAATTCAAATGGTGACTATTAATTACCTACGTGGCTATAAACAAAATCAATACATGTGTAATGATGTATTAACGATGTACAATCATGTACATTAGTTAGTTTTTCCATTTGCAACGCCCCCGCGGGCTAAGTACATTGGGATCGTTGAGGTCGTGGGTTATCAACACTTCCCACGTATTATTGAAAATTGCTGCATTTAATCACCTATACATCATTTACATTGCAGTGATGATGTTCAGCATCAGAGCAACGATACTGTCTGTCGGTAGAAAAGACGCCGCGAAAATATTCTCTCCGAAATTATATGTATGGACCAGAGGTAACTCTTCTATTGCTTGAGAAATTCAGTATTTGAATTTTTTAATTTTTTTCAATTTCGAATTAAATAGACCAGAATGAATGAAAATATAGTATTTATTTAAAAAAAATTAATCCTTCAACATAAAATGAAATTATGAGTGAGCATCCAGGCCATTCGTATCCGAATCAATTACCACATATCACTTATCGTAGACGTAACTTTCGGCACCACCTCGTCCGAAACCTAGAAAAAAAAATTGACATGAGTATCATGTTTTAAAGAAAAACAATGCAATCTTCATGAATGCGAACTCAGATCAAAATCGCACATATGTTTGAAGTGTAGATTCAAATTTTGGACCATTCATACTAATCACTATTAATCAATTACAAATACTACCTCCAGGGCCAAATAAGGCGGCATAACACGGCTTATTACAGTAGGGTTTTCCCTCATGTTCTGAGTGACCACCAGGTGTCAACGTTTTGTTGCATTTTTCACATCGCAGACAGGGGCCATGCCAATCCTTACCCAGAGAAGTTTTTCGTTCAGCTGCAAGTAAGGAAGGAAATCAAATTAAAGTTATTCCTCTTATTTAGTTTATTGAAATTGATTCGATAAATATTAAACATATTAAATACTCCTTGGAAGCTCCATTTCATATATAATCCAGCCAAATTGGGATTCAGGAGATTTCTTAATTCATTATGACCGCAAAAATATCTTGTCCATAGGTGAAAATACCCTGAATGACATATCCAAATGATCATGAATAGATGAATGTCGAACACATTTGGAGAAAATAAAAAATATCGGCATCTCCGGCGAAAACCGGGAAAGAATATTATTTCACATATAATTTTTAGTATTCAATTTTCTCATTTACAGTTCACAACTTTTAGATCAATAAAATCAATATTTTTTCATCGAAAGTGAATTAATTTCCCCGTTAGATATTTTTCGCATCTAATATAAGTAGGTTACCATAAGTTCATGGTGTTCAATCAACTTCACACCTTCAAAGCATTCTCCGTTACTCATGTCTAATTAAATTCACGTAGGTGAATCGAGTCAGCAATCTATCAGCACCTATCACAACAATGTACTACCATATAATCGGCATATTACAGATTCCTCGATATTGTGAATCGTAACATTTTCACGAGCAGAATAAAACAAACAAAACCATAATACAAACCAGGGAAAAAATTTTATCCAATTCCAAGGAGAATCTTGAAACATATTGTGACGTGCTTGCAATAGAAGCTACCACGGTGATCGCGACTGATGCAGATGTTTCCATTAGCAATTCCGTAATTATAAATTTGAATGAGATGATGCCTCCGGGGCACCACCAAAAGAATTTTTATTCATTGTTGCTGAGTAAAAAAGAAAAGAAAAATGGATGACTCCGCAATGTCAGCAATGCGCTCAATGCTTGTGGTGTGCAAAAAAAAAATGTCGACACCGCAAGAGATTTCAATTTATTGTTACGTATGTTATAGCGATTTCGCGCCCTCTGAAGAAAGCTCATTGTATGTGCAAAAGCAAGAAAAATATTCCAACCGAGCTTTCATGATTATTCAAGTATCAAGAAAGATAAACTACATAGCTAAGTATGCCTCGAGTAACGTGTCTCCAAGGATGTCTGCAATATATACAAAGCCCTTCATTTTTACTCTTTTTTCGGTTATTCTCCTTCTCTTTTGGCAACGTATTGAAATGGAAAATGAGACGCCAGCTTGAAATATGACAAAATGAAAGAACAAGGCTGACTAAGGTCAGAACGGTAACGGGAGTAAAATGCAAGTGAGGAAGGGAGAGAACATCAAGGGCCATTAGTTAATTAACTCCTAATTATGAAGGAAGCAGGCAGAAGGAACAGTAACAAGCATCGTTGGGGGGGTAAAACGAGGCCCCATCGTCGGCATTTCCGCGTATCAGAGTCTCAACAGACTGGGCTGTGCACGCATCGTTGCATCCTGGTGCTAAACAATCGGCGGGTACACAGTGTATATATAGACACCACAAGCCTCTTCTTTCCACCCTCACTCCATTTTTTTTTTTTTCATATCTTTTTGCTTTTACTCTGTAACTTTTTTTTTGTCGGCTACCTTGGCTGCTCCCCTTCGACGCAGTTTGCTTTTTTCCACTCTCGTCTCTTTGCCTCCCTACGTCCTTTTCGACTAGCGTCCTCGCATGCTGTGAAGACTTTTGCATGGCTTGCACATAATCCTTTCTCGCTCTTTCGATTTTTTTTTCATGTCCGCTCGTTTCGTATATTTTCCCCTTTTTTTTTCCTCCGTCCCTCTCCTCTTCTTAACTCCCTCACCGCTATCCCTCCTTCCCACCCCGGCCATTCTTCAACAAAACCTGTTTCATCTCACTGTTCTTCTCATTATTACCTACCAACGAAAGAGAACCGGCAAAAACAAGGATAGTACTATATGCTTGGGCCCCGTTGCAACGTTTCTTTGTTATTGTCCTCGCGGGCGGATACTTTATTGTTGTGGCTGTTATGTATTGTGGATGCATATGCACCGAGCAGGCTTTGCCTACTCCGCTTGCATTTTTGTATACTTTCTTCCATTTTGTAAATTTAGTTTTCTATTCGCTGCTTTGCACATTTGCGATAGTAAAATTATGTCAAAATAGCAATTGCCAATTACACAAAGAATAAAAATTAGCGAAAATTACCCGATTGTTTGGGTAATTAATGGATTATTACCATTCGGAAAATATTTTCATACCGCAAGAGGGGAAATATTTAATATAAATTAAGTATTTTTGTCCATAATTCAAGAGCGAAGTACGATTGTGGAAAATTTTACGGAATTGTCAGAGAAACTTTCCTGAAAGTTTCATAATTTTTATCTGAATCGTCTGGAAAAAATTACGGTACTGTAAACATTGTCAACTGCTTAGTAAAACTTATCTACCCGTTTGAGGAAAATGGTTACACAATCAGGTAATTTTGTGGAATGGGTAGATAATTTTGAATAAACAGTCGACAAATTTTTACTTAGTGGTACGGTAATTTTACAGGAATGCAACACACCGTACGATTACCAAACATTTCGGTAATTTCTACTGAATTTGTCTCTCTGGGTATGAATGCCATTGAATAACATTTCCTCTGATAAAAAATGACGCGACTGATTGACTTTTTTGAAAAAACCTTGTGTAATCTCTTTATAGGATGTCCACATCATGACATAATGACAAGTTATCCTTGAAAATTATGTGAATCACACAGAGGAACATTTAGTACAGAGCAAATGATATCCATTACGTGATGTTTAATTTTTTTATTTGAACGTCTGAAAAAGTGAGTGATGCAAAGAATTACTTCAAAATTGTCTCTTATTCAGAAAATGAGAATCACTAGGGTCGCAAAGTAAGGAAAATAAACAGGTTACGAGGGGTCGCAAGCAGCACTACAAAAACAAAAATAACTGAGCAATCATAAGAATCATACAAATTCTAAGAATTCCAAAACTACAAGACGTCGCAGTAAAAAACGACAGCACCAAGTCGCAAGGAATAATCGCACAAGGCATAAGTGTTGGTAAAATCACAAAAAGTCGTGAGAATGATAAAAATACGAAATAGAAGGGTTGTTGGAGGTCTATAAGGGCAGTTAGCTACCAGGGGTGTTAAGTGACCTTTAGTGAAAAAATTCACCTTCGGTCTATTTCTACTAAGTAATTTTTCCAAAAATAACCAACTCTATCATTCGATTCTTAATGAAAAAATTCATTTAGGTGAAATTATATCTAATAGGCGAGACTGTTCTCGAAAATGAAAAATCCCATTACTTTCTCTCCATTTATAATGAATCTATTCGCTTTATGATTTGACGACCAACTATAACAATCATTGATGTATGCTAATTCCGATAATAGTATCTCGCTGTCCAAAGGTTGACACATTCCTGCGTAATGTATGTAGGAAAATGCGAAATAGATTCAATATTTACAAACAAACCATTTAGTCTGACGCGGCCATTAGAAATTTTATTTTCTCTAATGTTCTTTCTATCGTTTATGAGGTGATATCGGTTATGGAAAATTAATGAACTGACCTCTGCGTGTATTGGTAGCAAGTAAGCCTTGAGTGCTAACATTCTAACACTCGACAAATCAGTGCGTCTAATTTGTAAACTGAAATTGAATACCAAGAATCAAAATGTGAACACAAGTACGTCACCATATCCTGTCCAATAAATTCCAAAAGCGAAAAACAAATAAGAATATGCGATGATTCCTTGATCAAATTTTATTGCTAAATCCCAATAGTCTAATTTTCAGGTGCAAGCCCAGCGAAAACAAATATCTGAATTTGACACAACTTTTGTAAACATTGTTTTGACACTAAAAAAATGTCTGAGGAAACATTAAACTCAAATTGAAATTTAAATGAAAATTTCAGACAGCAATCAAAATACTTGTATTGCGACGTTTCTTAGTGTTTGAAAAATAGTGTCAAAATCGGAATTAGTTTTGGTTCTGAAACGACAAAATTGATAAATCCTTTGTACTTATCCTTCTGATTACGCGAAGGAGAGAAGCAGTTCGGATAATCGGTACCTAAAGCGCTTTTTGGTAAACAAACAACTCTCTATACAATGTGATGTCATCGAAATGAATGAAAATGACACCTTAGCTCCTTCGGAAATAATTTTCACGCTGAATTAAAAAAATTAAAACTTGGTATTTCACTTACCGAAATAAACGACTTTATTGCACTTCGGACAGTTAGGCATCGTGAAAAGAATCGGTCCAAGGTTTTGTAAATCCTGTTAAGCAGTGAAGGGCAGAGAAGATACCTCTAGTAACGTGGTCAAGCGTGCACTGGGCATACGGCTTTACGTAGAAGTAATGTAATACACTCACCACACAGTTGATTGAGCGTGTGTGTTGGATTGACAATAGTACCGTACACGGTGATGTAATCCCCGGGTTATACCATTCTGACTGTCTTCATGTGTTTGTTTCACCGGATTCACAAGTACAAGTGTAGTCAATGTATCGATGTCCTCAGCTAGTTTCCTATAATCAAATTTTTTTTTCGATTTTTTTGCATAAAACGTGTTATTCAAATTATTATAATGAGGAGCTAGAGTTTATAATACAACAAGAACGCTATATGGAAGTGGAAGGAGATTGATTGACCTGACTTCAAACTTTGCTACACCTCCCAACTTGTTCCATTTTCTCCAACTTTCCAGCCACAAATCCAAACTTATCCACAGTTCCTTCTCTTGGTTGGTCGACAATGAATGTACATCAAATGAAGATTAATCGCTCCTGAAAAAAAAATCACATAATATAAACCGAACTAAAAATTCGATGAAAAACTTGAATTCAATTCAAATAAATCAAATTTCCGAGCGTTAAATTTATGGAGATGAATTATCCACACTTACTAGAAAATGATTCATTAAAGCGTGAAAACAAATTGCACCTCATAAGTAAAGGATGTGCACAAGAGACATATATGGTTGTAGACAAAAGGGTGGTTGGTTCCAAATATCCTCGTTGTGAAATTGCACAGCGGCTTTCGATACTCACCCCCTATCCACCGAGTACGTTCTTTTCCCAGTCAGTCACATCCCTCTCACTCTTCCCTTTTCTCTTTCTCTACGTTAATGACGTGCATCCGGAGCCCTTTATTTCCTTTCACATTCTACTTGCATTCATCTTCCTGATCGTCGGATTCACGTTAAGTTTCCCCATTTTATTCAACAGCAACGACCAGTTTCGCGACTCATGAAGAGTTGTTGTCAAGATCGTCGTAATGATGATGGGCGAATTCTACAGATTCACTCGTTGGTACGATGAGTGACATCAACATTTTGCCCATAACAAGTAGACTCATTCTTCTAGTTTCCCCATTAGAGTTAGGAATAATGTCTTTATAATTATCATCAATATATTTGATTTCTCTGTGAATTTACACCACCACTATTTATAACATTCACAGCTAACAGAGATTCCATTGTCATATTAATCAAGCGAGAAACTTGCAACTAATTACGAGCACAATATATCGTTCACATACGAAATATTATTATTGCACTCGAGTCAGTTAACGGCTGACCATCATCCACTCGAAAATCGAGCGTTTTTACGATTAAACAAGAGAAAAAAAATTGATTAAGAACTACCAGATAGGATTCATTCGCTATTTTATCGTTTCCTTCCAGCATGAGACCGAATGAGCGCTGGAGCGTCCAGTGATGAGAAAAATCTTGACCGAAGGTCCGAAAATTAAATGAGTTTTGAATTCAAATGAGCCACCTTAGAAAGCAATTAAGCAATGAGGAATCAGGGAGAGCGTGACAGACTTTCGAGATATCGATAGTCTCGATAGTTTCCATTTCTCATGGGAAACCTCATACATCAGCAGTGTCTTCAGCGTGCAAATTCGAATTAATATCGGACTTCGTCTGCATAGGGCTATCGTTCGTCGAAATGCTGAGGGCGAATATTATCTCGATTAATTACTGGCAATAGCTGAAAATATACTGGTAGTGTGACAATGTCAAACTCCCACGCACATTAGCACCGACACAAACAGGAAATGCTCTAATAGAGCTGCTGGTAGTCCTTTCCGAAAATATACAGAACGGGTTTATCACCAGTTACAGTGCATCAGAAACACGTAGTCCATTCCTTGTAGATGATGATCCAAGAACATGCGCATCAGGTCGTAGACAAGAGTTTTAAAAAATCATACTTAATTAATTATGAATTTTTTTTCATATTTCTAGTGTGTCTGTACTTTGTTCCCGATTGAGCTTGCAACCGAAATTATCTAGTACTGAAATTTTTCATATTTGGGGCAAAACTTTTTTATCGGCGCAGATGGTAACGTAGTTTGATTGATACTTATGAATATACGGGGATAATTAGAAGATAACACACAAATGATATTCCATCAGGAGAAAATTCCACTCATTAAGATGATTTTTTCGACAAAAACATGAAGAGAGACTGGAAAGTTCAGTTAAAAGTCTTCTACGATGGATCGATAAAAAAGTTTCCTCAGGATCACCTACCAGCCGTTTGGATATGTTTCGTACTCTTCGGGAACACTAGGTGGTAGGGTAATCACAGAAGAAAGAAAACCTCCCATCAAATTTTTTTAAATATACGAGGCCGAACGCGCGCTTCTCAATGTCTTCCGGTGCAGATTATTAATTTAAAATAAATTCTGCATGTGACAATGACAGGCGAAGTATGACTGGCAATGAGCACCTGTCGTGACGACTGAAAAGCGAGGAATGAGTGCGACAGACTTTAAGCTTCAACTATCGAAAGTTTCGATTCGATTCCATAAATGTCCACCTCCCTCTTAGAATGAGAATTTGACAAACAGTTCTTTTCAATATGACGATTGAACCCATAAAGACCATGGAGACTTGACACTTGAATCGAAGGTCATACGAAGGAGAAATGGTTTGGTTGAACTTCATTCAGTTCAATTAATTAATGATAGAGAATAGGAAATTATGTAGTGGTAGATTTAAACTTCCCAGAGAGAAGATTCATTTCTTCTTCGAAGATTTGGGCACTTGGTTTTTTAGATAATAATTTTACTCTGGTAAAGGGTATATACATCGCATAGATACTGGTAACCTTGTTAAAGGTGCAGTTGTCAAAGTGCCAAAATAAGGTTCCTCCAAAACTAATGAGGCGCGATACAATGAACGATGGAATTTGTTTTGCTTTCTCGGTGGTGAATTTGACAAACTGTATAGTGCATTACTGTGACTCAATGTGAAATGGCTCGGTAAAATCCATCATATAAAGTGCCTTCGTTGACAGATTTAAAACACTGGAGGCTGTATCACAGATTACAAATTGCACAGCATCTCATACCGTTAGTTTTTGGATCCACCGAGAAAGCATGTTTCATAAGATGGAGATAATTGTTCGCCTACATTTAATGAGAACTAATATTAGTACTTCGCTTCTATTAATTCCATCATTCGAACGTAAATTTTTTATAATTTTAACAAAAATCTCCCAACGGAACTTACACTTTTACGAATCGAATTTGTTTGATTGTTGAACATTTTTATGTTCATTATCAATTTTTGAATTGTGAGATTATTGAAAATACAATCAGCAGATTTTAAAAAAAATCAATAAGACCCAACATCTGGAGCGAACAAATTTTACTGTGCTACATGGTAAAAATGAATGAACCGCAGAGTGAAAAGTATTTACTCGTCTATTACTCTTTCCACTGTAACCGACGAAACCCGTGACATTTGGATGTGATAATCCTCGATGATAACTGAATTTAAGTGACCATATGCTCCATTAGCTATTTTTCAATTTGAGTGGCACTGAAGACCGTTTCAAATATTTATCCACAGGTCGAAGAACTTCAAGAAGAAGAATCCGTGGATATCATCAAAAGCATCGATTTCATTTGACAATTATTGACTTTATTTGTCGAATAATTTTTCATATGAAATAGTTAATTTATGAAATAGTACGGAATGGTTTGCGCCCCATTTTTTTCGTCGATCAGAAAGGGATGAGGAGTTAACTCCAGGTTTCACTGTGACACCTCATATTTCATTACCTATTAATAATACGATTATTTGTTTCAATTAATTTTGCCAACAAAATTGATTTCATCGTTTCTGAATAGTTCTCTTCAATATCTCTGAAGATGGACGATGGCCAGAGTGCAAGACAGAGGAGTATACGTGGATATTATATACTAGATACTACAGGGATGGGGCGCTTGGTCATCGTGCTAATCAAATACGAAAATTGGTCGGCAGGACATTGGACAACGCTAATATCCTCGATAATGAAATTACTCTATTGAAGGGGACCGGATGGGTACTCGGGGTATCTGACAATGAGGTGGGTTGTTCACAAATTCACCTGTTCACACTACTCTCACCCATACACTTCAACGTGCACGAAGCTCATGCCACTTGATTACGAATTGATCCAACGATTAACACACAAATGAAAAAAGAAACTGCTTCAGTACACGTACATTGACATCCGTGGGGTGAACAGGCCAATTCCTAGTAGACCGGTAAGGATATCGACGTATTATTTACATTTCGATACAGACTACACTACAGAATCACCAATTTCCAATTATCGATTTGTCAATTAAGTTGTGTTAAAAAATTAAAAAATAAATCGCGCATATTCAGTGCCATTCGAATGACATTTTCGCACAGAACTATTCTTCAATTTGTTTAATTCAGACTTGCAAAATTTAGATTTTAACAACATGACAAAAGGCTCGGCAGCTCAAGCTCAAAAGGAGCACAAAAAACCGGTTAAAGCCCACATTTTAGCGGAAAAAGAATAGTTAAGGACGAAGAATAGTTAATCGTCGTGTCATTACGCTGAAATAATATTAAAAAACGAACGAATCAGCGCCATTTTTACTTTATTATTCCCGAAATATGCGCTGGAATCGCCATAACCAAACCGCGGATGAAAAATTATCGTGTTCCCCTCATCATATCTATCATCCACAAGAAAAAATAACACTCACCCTTCCACGAGTCATCGTCCTTGTCCCGGTAGTCGTTGGATTTCACATGTCGCATATTCACGAGACGATGAAATCTCGAGTGAGCTTTATCATACATAACAGATAGGTAAGACGTACTTTTCTTGTGCTGTCTCGGTGTGGGTCAGCATGAGGATCTCCTGCGACGGATACACCATCAGCATCAACAGCAGCAGCAGCAGCAGCACCAGCAGCAACAACACACAGTAAAATCGTGCACGCATTATGAGAGGGAAAGAGTTTGCGCAGTAGAGTCTGTGAAATTGTATAGGAGGGCCAGAAAGAGAGTGCAAGGTGGAAGTGAGAGAAGAAAAAGCGCCTTCCCGCAATGATATATATATATATATACATATATATGTAGGTATATATGTAGGTACAGAGAAGAGGGATAATGCTCGGTTGGTCTCGGTCAAAGTCGTCCATCTTCGTTCCACCGCCTGCTTGAGCGGACTAGTAGCGAAGTGCCTGCCATGACTGGCCCCGTGGATGCTTTGCGGGGGGGTGCTGAGAGGGGGCGGGGAGTAGTTGGAGGGAAGCGGTCCGAACGAATCCGGCGTCGTGATTGGTCTAAGCGTGGGAGAGCCGCCCGCCCGAGCTATCCGGCCGGCAGTCAGCGCCGAGCATCCAAGTTGAACGTTACAGAGACGGGGGATCGTGACAGTCATTGCTACATACATTAATCCAACTCCGCTGTAATCACTTTCTCACAAGAATAATCCTCCTCAGGACATTTTAATATTTATTATAACACCGTAAATACCATCAATCTAAGGATTTACCCAGAGCCAGCCAATATGACTCAATAGTTACATATCAACAGGAGTAGAAAAATTAAACAAAAAACAAAGAGGGCGACAGAGATTATTGGAATAAAGATAAAACCGCGACAAGAGATACGATGGCCGCCAACGGCGCGCGTCAAGTTCACGTCAGTGCTGTATCCTCGTTATTTCACAGTGTAGCGTGTCAATTTGTGCTCGTGTCTTGGCCACCATTACGCCTATACACGTCGTGCGTGTGTCTGCTTCGCTTATACTGAAAGTCAAGTGGATATTTTAAATCACAGTGGAAATAACGAGAAACGTGCTCTTTTTGTATGTGTTATGTATATGTGCGCGCGCGGTTAACGCCCGGAAAAAAAAAGCAAGAGAGGTGCGTGTGGACAGCATCAGCACGATAACAACACTCGTGTGTTTGTTTAGTATTTTTCATTTTTATTTTCATTATTTACGTGACCTCCAGGAGTGTGTAATTAATTAGTAAAATATAAATCTCAATTATTAGTGAAGCACTCTAGATAATAGGATAATAGAGTGTGCATATAAGTTACCTCGACGAATGAAAAAAAAAATAATAGAAGCAATATTATCTCGTTCAGTGGTTCATCATGCGGTAGTTTCTACGGCCACTTTGTACGTGGGCATATACAATCAACAGTGTGTGGTGTAGTGGCCACCACTCGTTTACTTGGCTGATCAAGTGACCGTCGGCAACGCATTGCTCGTGTGAAAACGTGCACATATTATTCTCTCGATTATAGTTTTTTTTTCCTATTCCGTACATTCGCTCGATGTTGATATTTCGTCAGTCTTCCTAAACAATCATTCCAGTGTTCCATGATTTTGTTTTTTTTTTTTGTAAATTTCATCTCCCCTAACCTTCGGTAATTTTTGGCACAAGCGTATCTAACATTTCCATGTGATGTTTAACCAGTGATTTGAAGTGAAGTAAAAAAGATTAAGTTATTAACGAGGATTAAAACAAAGTGATACGGGTAGGCTGGAGGGAGGTGGATTTTTTTTGGAGATAATGTGGTAGATGTACGTACTGCAACATAAGAAAGAACGCTGTGAAAAATAAAAAGACGATAACCTGCCAGCAGTGGCGCGCTAACGCCCGATCAGTCCCGTCGGACGGTCGGGGCGCGTAACAATAATGCCGCACGTGAGTAGCAGTGGCGGCGGCGATGATCTCGGTAGTGAAGATGAGGTCAAGGTTTTCAAGGATGAGGGCGAAGACGAAAAGAGATCATCTGAAAATCTCACGGAGGAAAAGAGTTCACTCATTGATCTCACAGAGTCAGAGGTGCGATATTTTGTTATCATCGACAACTCATATTTTTTTTAAGTTTCTTTTGCCCCTCGACTCACTCTTATTCACAGGCTCTCCCTCGCTCGGCCTTCAATTGTCCCCTTTGTTTTAAAAAATTTGTACAGGGGACTGGCAGTTCTACGAAACCAAACTATGTGTTTGTTTACAGGAGAAAGGTTCGCTCGCGGGTGGCAGTTATTCGACAACGGGAAAGGCCTCAACGAGGTCTGATCTCAGTCCAGTTTTCGGTGAGTTTTTAAATATTAAATGTAATGATTACACGCGATTGTTGTCTCTGGTTATGAGAGAAGTACTTTGATACAATGCAGAGAGAAGAATGAATATATACGGAGATGAGTTGATATCTCGATGTGTGCGCTAGATACAGAGGTTGAACAGTTTTCATGAACAAACGGGATAGTATTTAATTGATTTAGGTAGAAGATATGGAAATAAATATTTATTTTGCCAAAACTATCGATGTAGGGAATATTTAAGAATAAGTAATAGCGGGGTTCTCAACTTCTATCAGATCGTTCGTGCTGAAAACTGCCATTTCATTTTCATTAATTATAACCAAATTTATTTTCCCCTGCGGTACATACCAAACATCGCGAATAAACTATTTCCAAACAATCAAGCTCACTAATTAAATTGCGTAAGCAATATTTTTGTAATTTGTGCTTTACTTATTCTTCAACTATTAAAATGGTTTTGAAATGCCCTCAAATGCGAGCCCGGATGTTCGACTAAAAGAGTGGTCAACTAATTGGGATATCCTTAATTACTCAATTTTTTCAAAATTGATCATCGGAAAGATGGCACTGCACACGCTCATGTCTAGACATGATCACAAAAAATTTGTATTTTTTAGTTTCAATCTCAAATTGTCAAAAAATATGGGAAAACGTCCAGACGAGACATTAGAAAATTTCCATTCAGAAGCAAAAATCATCGATTTAAAGAATAATGACGTGTGTTGCGAGAGGGCCGGGGAGAGGTGGAAGAATCATTGAGGTTAATCCCATTTCTTGGTACGACCCCGAGACAAATTATCACGTCCATTAGTAATGCACACAATGGAGTTATGCCATTCCCTCTCAGGTCTCATTCCTCAGTTTCTCTTTCTGTTTTTCCTCCTTCTCTTGCGTAGCCATCTCGTCACTGACAAATTGATAGCCTCGCGTCGTTGACCGCGTTGTCACACTGTTGCCAAAAGACTTTGTCCTCTGCTGACTAGTGGCACCAAGTCATCGTCTGTCACATGGCTTTTCTCTGCACGAATTCACCTCTCTCCCGTCCGGAAATTCTGCTAATAAATCAAATAATTGATTTATATTTGCATCTGGTCGTCGCTCTTCGTATTTATTTCCTCAGTTTGTTTTTTATAACACTTCATTATCCCATTATTGGCTCGATTGATTTTTTTCCAATGCCGAACTCCTCTTGGTCAATATTTCTCCTAATTAGGCATCAAGGATATATTGCTAATGGTTCATTTCTCATGGAAATTGCTCTATTCCCATTATATTTATTCCCTACGAATTATGCCGGACATGGTGTAAGTCAATGACTTTTATTCAACTTTAATAGCTCACTGATTCATACTTTCAACGCTATAGGGGTAATGATAGTCTAGATAATGACATAATTGGAAAATCCAACAGTGATGACCACCGATATATTGCCCTGATTAACATCCAGAAAAGAATATAGCAAAGCGATACGGGAAAGGTGTCATCAAAAAGCCATAATGAAGGCACAATTGGACAAATACTGTTGTCAAAATTCAAGTGTGAAGTGGAATCCATTGATCACATACTTATTATCCTGACATATGACATTTTAAATTTATTCTTTCGATCGGCTTCACGCAAGCTTACATTAAGTGGCTTAACTTAAACGGTGAATCATCGGTTATCTACATATCAACTTGACGACTGGCTCTTGCAACTTACTAAAATTTTCCGATCATTAAAATATTGGAGAATGAAAATTTCTAATACTGAAATGACGCCAATGGCAGTGGATAGCGGTCCCTCGAATATTCAAGTGTATGAAGACTTGAAGCCACTTCATACATGTATAGATATACAAAAAAAAAAAAAGAAGGGAGCATGCATGACAGTCACTCAAGTGGTTAATAATTTTGACGATTGAAAAGAGCCGAGTGGCGGCGACGGCGGTCTAAAGTTGTCGTTCCCCGAAACGAGACACATGAACCATCCTTCCTGTCATATTCCAACCATAGACCGGATTTTCTATCAAAAACAAAAGCTGTTTTTTTAGGGGATGTTTATTTCCTTTTTCGTTGTTGGCTCTATTTGGTTATTCTATGACCGAGGGATTCGTGGGGAAGTCGATGATAAATGAATTACGTCACATGATGAAAAATCAAGAAGTAGCAATGAACATGACGTTGATTAATTATTTGTAATAATTTAGGATGCCAGAAATTTGACATAATTTGAATGTGCTTGGGGTTAGTGGTGGATGTAAAAGTAGGGTGAATTGGCAGCAAGGGCCAATGATATCTCGTTGTGCGAAGTAATTGACGAGTTGGAGTGTAGGCGGCTGAGGCGCTTAGATAGCCCCGGGCATAGTGTATCGTGAAACGAAACGAGACGAAAGGAGCAGCATCCACAGCGGCTATACGACGATCTTGGAGTATGCTACAAGTCTTCTTCTCATGTATACCAATGGCTAAAGGATACGGATGGAGGGAGGAAGGAAAACGAGGAGGTGGAGAAGTACAGGCCGAGGGAACGAAATGAAACGAAACGAGGCGAACGAGACTCGCTGCATCACCCTGAACTTGCCCGAATACCTTTCCACCGAGTCCTCGTACAGTAACCAATGCACATGGCATCGACTTATTGCTTTCTTCATCTCACACTTTTATCTTCTGTCCACCTTCCTCGTCCCTTACAATATACCTATACATTCATTTTCCTTCACTCCTATCCCACCTCGCCACTGTTTCCAACGCCGTCGTCGCCGTTGTCGTCATCCTCTTGACTCCATTTCTCTCTCACTTGCGCATTTATCTCATTCCTTTCTGGTCTCTTGCTCACTCCTTCGGCTTTGTTTCTTCTTACTTTGTCTCACAACCATGCCAACTCTACATCCATTTCTTACGCTCAGCATTGCCTACCGGGTGTTTGTGAACAAGCCCATATTCATCAATTCACAGAACTTGTCCAAGGATTGAAGAAAAATTGATAAACTCCGTTCATTTTCAACTTTTAGTGCACCCCACACTCTTCACATTTCCAGTTAATTTTTTGCAAGTGAGAAAATTTCTTGTATAGACCTGATTTACAATCAGCTGGGGGAAAAAAAATAACGATTCATTCCACTCATGCCATCGAGAAGCATCTCCTCGACATGTTGATAAAAAATGAGAAAAAAAAAATCTAGATTGTAGGAAAATGGTTGGGTTTTTGCGAGGTGTTGAATACCCATCCAAGTCCCGATGAGAATAGGCAACACAGACACCCGGTATATACAAACGAACATATACATTTAAACGAAAACTACTCGGAGCAGTGTTGCTGTATGTATTTATGCTTATGCATGTATATACATACATATAGAGTTGGGTATGCTGGGTTCCACTGGAGCTCTCTACCTACCTGCTCGCTAACGAGCCTACCTGCGTTGCTGCACTTCTTATATTCGTGAAGCGAGCAACGAGAGAAACACAGAGGCCTCACATCTCTGCAGTTTCTCCTCGTTGTCCTTTCGTTCTGGGGGCTACCCATGGTCCTGCCATCATCCTCCCTTCCTACCTCCCTTCCGCCCTCCAGTGTCCCTACTCATCTTCTCCCATCTCTTGCCTCTCAAATGGATCCTTTCCCCCTCCCACCCCGTTGCAGGAGGCGCTGCTTCCCTGCGGTGGTGTGTTGCACCTTCCTTTCATAACTGGTTAAACAAATTTCTTCGTAAAAGCACTTTTCCAAGAATTCTCATCGTTTTAAAAAGTATACGCCTCCCTCATTTTTCAATTTTTCCTTTTTATTGTCATTTTAAAAAACAAACATGACAGTTTGACTCAAATAGCTTTACCGACGAATTTTCTATGCTCTCTTTGTGCCTTCATTAGTCCACCTGATTCTGACGCATTAGCGCCTGGGCAGCATTAACAATATTTTTCCTTCAACGCCCCCCTCCCCCTTTGTCAGTCAGTATTTTTCGTTTTAATGTATCAAATGAAGCTATATCTCCACTCACCTGACATGTTACCCTTAACGTTGGTAAATAATTTGCCATAATTACCGATCTAATGAATCATTGCCGAAAAAATACGGGAAACACCGGCCCCTGACCCACGACAACACGTGCTCGACACGTGGATTTATTTAATTCACGACGTCACGCAATGTCACGCGAGAAAATATATAGGAAGTGAATATGGGCATGGGGGTGATGAGAGACTTCATCATAGTGTTTGTCGGTGATTACGGAAACGCATTTGGTAAAAAAAAAAAAATGAGCAACAGTTCTATTCACTTTTTATGCAGTCACGCAATCAGTAGTTATATTTGTTTTTGTATTTCCGGTTTATATCAATTTATGAAATTGGAGTATCAGATTTTCGTGGATAATTCACCCAATTCATGTGAGTTTAGTTTAGTTAATAGGAAAATTAAAAACACGATAGACATCTCTCTTTGTCTCTCTCTCTCTCTCTCTCTCTCTCTACTAGCTTGTTATTATAGTTTCGTTGTTATTTTTGGCTTGAATAATTTCATCTTAGCTTCACCGGGAATTATCATTATTTGAACCCTTGAAGAAGAAATATGGACATATATCTCATTTATATTCATACCTTGAACCTTTTTCACGATTGGCATATGTTTACGAGTGTTAATTTTGAAAAGTTTGATTTTTGAATAGTCTTTCTTTGCTGTTACAACGTTGAGAAAAAAAAATAGTAATTACCGAAAATTTATTGGAATGACTGGCACGTATTGATAATTATCCCAGTGTTGTACTGAATATGAGACCCACTGATGATTATGATTATAAAAGGTTGTATGAAGTATGGCAGTAAATAAAGACGTATGGGGCATGAGGGAAGACGGAGGAAAGAGACTTTTTGAAGATTCGTGTGAGTGGGTGAGAAAGAGAGGGAAAGGAGGAGATAGAATAGAAAAGTATATGGCAAACTGTGGGTTAGCAATCGCCTGTGTAGTGCTTGACGACAATAATAAATATGTCCATAAATTTCATTGTTTAGAACACCTAGTGCGTCCTTCAAAATATAGGTCCCTCCAGCCTCCGCATGTTGGGTCCCAGCATTTTTTGAATATCTTATCATTGTGAGTGTCGTATGGTAACCAACATTGGAGGGACTCTCTGGATTTCCTTTTATTGATACATCTGTCACAAGAAATAGAGGCTCGTATAAAATTGAATACTCCATTCGAGATGGTACAACTGATTTTTTGATGGCACCCAAGACATCAAATAATGAAGAGACGGTATCTCGATATCTCCAACAAATCTACAAATTCAAATGGCCCTGTAAGAATTTGTTCAATATTGTCCTCACAGTTGCCTCATTAAATTGGGGAATTTCACTGATTGAGGGCCTTCAAATATCTTTCACAGTTGCTATTAACCAAAAAAATATTGCACGTAGTATGTGCGTATATTATAGCGTGCCATTGACTTCTTATGAATTCTTCATAGAAAGTCTTAATTTCCGAGAGGTGCCATCATTTAGTCGCATAATCAATGTTAGATATTTTCAATATTTTCTATCTATCATTGGCTTTTGAGTGTGACTGTTTCTTTCTCGATTGTAAACGTAATAGCATCGAAGAAAGTTAATTATTTCGTTGCAGAAATAATAAAAATTTTCAATGAAAATCAATTTTTCTAACGTTGTACCATTGTATTTTATCAACATTGAAGCCGAGTGTTGATCGCATAAGAAAGTGGGAGCAAAGAATAAAATGGAAACGATCAAGCGATCCGATGAGTTAACTAGAACCAAATAAGGCAACTTTATCCGGTTACTCGGTAAATAATTGTGCCTCGTAAAACGAAGGGTAGGTAACTTGAGGATTTATATGGATGTAACCAGTGAACTCCCGACACTTGCTTTTCCATACACAAACGCTCCTCAACGTACCTACCATCTTTCAAATCATCCTTATCTGGAATTCTATAGTAAAACAATATAACATATGATGGACGATACTTTATTTTTATTGAAGTAAAAAAATAAAAATATCAAACAGAAAATTCCAATGACGTTGAATTCCAAACAAATGCGTAACTCCAATGACTTTCCCTCAGCACTTGATAAAGTTGAAGAGTTATACCGCTTGTTTAGTGAATTTAACTTGATGGTCTGTTGACTGCAGTAAACTCTGCGACCAAGAGAAAACACTCAAATACACTAGGTTACTACACTTAATCTTATCTAGCCGACCATATTGCATCAGTTATGAAAAAAAAAAGAAGAATAAATAATTGCGGTGGAATCATCTCTGCGACTAGGCGTCAAGTTTATTTCTCACCATATCTGCTGATTCTAAAAATTTTATGTGGTTTAAGCCCATCATTTCAATCAATTCAACCTTGCTTTGAGGAACATAAAAAATGAATAAAATCTTCTGTAAATGTAAATGAGTCAAAGAGGGAAAAAAAGAGAGAGGGAATGGGTTCTTCACCTCAAGCGAGGGGCTGCTTATGAGTTCAAATATTTATCGTCCTGTTATCCTTGTGACTTCCCGGAGCATCTTCACGCGAATTGTCCACGGGTGTCAAACTGTTCACTTCTGCTCAATGTTTTCAGCGTTCCAACGTAGCCCATCGTAACCCAAGAACGGGTTATACGGGCCACTCCATACAGAATGCTGTATGTATCTGAATATATAGGATGGAGCAAAGGCGTGGGCGAAGTATACTTTTTTTTTTCGGGTCTGTTCCTTTTTCTAACTTATTTCTTTCCATGAACGAAGACTGAACGAGGACCCGCCGGCTTGCCGGTGGTGGCCTTGCGGTGTTGCCGTGCCGTTTTGGGATCTTGCACGACCGCAGAGTTTCTTTGTCTCTTTTCTTACCTTTCTTCCTTTTCCATTGGTTCCCTCTCCTCCAGCATTTTTTGAATAAATTTCACAAGGCACGCTCCCGTAGGCGCTCTGCAAACAAGGAAGCCTCTGAGCATCGCGGAAACTCATGTAGTTTGGCCCTCTCTCTCTCTCTCTCTTGCTCTCTCTTTCTCCGGGAATTTCTCACTAATCTCATCTTAACATAATTCGAGGTGTACATTTTTCCGTATTATTTTTCTTTACACGTTTTTGAGCCTTAAAAATTCACTCAACTTGGGTGGATCCAGGAAGGGCGGGAAGCTGAAAGGAGAAGGTCGTTGGACCGAAATATCGCCTACGCGTGCGTACAAGAGACATTCTTCGGATCGTTTATTTCTTCCTGGAAATTATTGCAAGTTCTCGGTGGTCATGTACTTGTGGATTGAAAAGAATAGAATTCTGGGTCTCCATTCTAGGGTCTGATATTACAATGAATGAGAATTCAGCACAATCAACTCGATGCATCCCATGATTATTGGGTGTGTTGAAATATATTTCTGAAGGAAAAAATGGCGTGATGATAAGGAATGTTGAAGAGACTAAAAATCCTACCGTGCCATGGGTGGTCTATGCATTTGAACTCGATAGTAAATACTTGAAGCACTTCTTGCGGATGTTTATTACTCATTTATTTGTATCTCACAGATTATCAGGAATCTACACCTACTTTTATGTGTATATCTAGGCCTTTCTCTTCGTCAGCATTGTATTGAGATAGTGAAAATGAAGTTATCTATGAAAAAAGTTAAATTTCCGGTGAAAATTCAATTTAGCCCAGTGATTAAGAGCGCATGCTGATGAATGTCAGTGGCGAGGGTGTATCTGCACAATGTTGCAATGACAAATTACAGCGATGAAACTGCACTTGAAATCAAAGGAATATTTCTCAATGACAAGAAAAGTCCCCATTAGGTTATGAAATAGTCATAGCTTTGCCATAAACGATTCAAACTGAATATGGAGCGTACGCGAATAATACGTGGGCGTTGATATTTCGTTTCTTCTTCATTAGTATTTCTCTCTCTCTCACTCTCCCTCCCTTTTTTTTCTCCATTTTCCGCTTATTAAAACAGCATTAATATGCTCTGTCTTTTCTTTCATCTGTCAAGCGTATTTCTTGCTCAGTGTCCTGGTTTGTTGTCACGCAACCGAGTCATCTTTATCTTTCATGGTTTTGTTATCTCAGCGCTATCGCTGAAATTTGCGCGCGCCCGCGCATTCCCTCTATACACTAACGCTCAGTTATTTCGCTCGGTAAATAATACCGTTTCATTTTTTCTTTCTCTTTTTTCAATTTTGGAGGTTTTCGAATTGACTCATTCGTTTGGAGAATTCTCAGCTGAGTTCGGCTCCACGAAGTACCCCACAACAGCTCGTAGCCTTGGTCGAACCAGCCACCCATTGTCCGCATGGCGTCTCTTATTACACGAGAGGTACAGCACGACGACTGAGTACCTTGGGGAACTGCCTTGTTTCTTTCTTCTCTCTTCTCATTCCTCGCTAACTAAGAAATTCTACCCAAAATAATTTGATCCTTAACTCACGTGATAAAATTCATAATAAACGCACCGGGTGGATATGTCAGGGAGAAGTGAATATGGAAAAAAATTCATAACTATCGGACTGTTAGAAAAGGGCCCCTGAAAATTCCGTCAAAAAATATTTGAATTCTCAACAATTACTTGCTTGTATAATTCTTTTCTGTATTTTGTCAATGAAAAAAATGTTTAACTCTTAAGTATTCGAGGGAATAGTTATTCTGCCTAACTATGGAAAATCCCATCGTCTTGAATTTTCCATGAACTATTTGATACTGGACTGAATTTGAATTCGCCCTCTGGACATACCACACGAAACTATCGCTTTATTTTCAAAACTATTATAACAAAATAGTATCACTGTTTATTTAGTCTGTGGCTCACTAATTTCGGCTTTTACATTCCTTCAGGACAATGTGACGGAAAACTTGTCATTTAACAGGCATTTGTCGTACAAATGTTGATCCTTCATCCTTAGGTAGAACCGTGGAAAAACTCCGTGACTAAAAGCAATATAGTTCTGTTAGAGTATTGCACTTGTTGCACAAAAGCACACGAAAAGTGTATATAGTTGTAGTGGTGGGCGAAAACACTAAATAATTCTTCTCTTCGTTTTCCCCCTTATTTTTCCCTTCTCCCTCCTGTTTTTTTTTTCTTTTGAGAGAAACTACCACACCAAACCAGACTGGACTTGACCAGTGCTGACCAAGACGAGACAGACCCCCCGTGTCGAAACCCATGAGACCGTACACAAGCACGCATTTTCTGTTGACATAGAGAGGGTCAAGGGCCATGGTATGGATCTCTATCTTCACTCGGGACTTTGCTTGGAATCTGTACAGTTGTTCTGTCCCATGAGGGTGCAGTAATCCTTGACCTTTTTTTCATCGTACATTTTTTTTTCTCTTCTCACACCGGGAAAAACGGCAGAACATCTTAAAAACCCGCATTCTTTTCGTCCCACTCAAATATCCTTCGTTTTCTCACTTCGTTGTAGTTTATGTGCTCTTGGGGCACAGGGATTGGGGGAGGGAAAAACCGAAAACACATTCAGAACACGTATTATGTCTCAAATTAATTCTTCAATCTCGGAAATCGTAGCTCCCTAGGAAACTAGTCTCCAAGGACCTGCAGGGATTCTCCCCAGTAAAGCCTGCATTCCAGGAGGAATTTTACGTCGTATTGAATGGGACAATATTTGAAATATTGCCTATGCGAAAAGCGAAAGAATTGGATGTGATGTTTTTTGTAAAACAAGACTGTAATTTTGTGACTCGCAGTGTGATGAAGTTCCACGAAGAATTAGACCCTCATCGTAGGTCTGAGATTTGTGAATTCCCTCTCGCTCGCTCTACTGGTGTCGGTAGATCGGTTAGGTAGGTTATACGTTGATGGACCAGAGCTAATCTGAAAATCACCGGAACTTCACAATTATAGTAATTTACCAGCCGACAACAAGCCTGTACACACAAGCCTCGTCCCCATAATGATATTAAGGGCCTAGTTGCTTTCTTTCTGTTGCTTGTATTTCTTTTCTTCCACTTATGAGTTTATTGCACTAATTTATAAATTCATAAATATCAGAAATTATGACTGAAGAAACACTCTTGCCACAGATCATTCGGAGGGGGATAAAATATTGCCATTGCAACTTTATTTTACGCACTAATGGAGTCCTATGTTATGTGATTATTAAAACGTGAGAATTTGCAGTTTATGGTGAGAGAAAAAAATGAAAAATTACCGTAACTCGAGTAAATCCCAATTGAGAAATAGAAAGTGCGAACTTTGAGATCGACAGAGTCATAGCTGGGGAGAGATAACGGAGGGTGGAAAGAGAGGCGGACGGATGGTGTGCATTGCTAAGAAGTGAGGAGTGGCTGAACATCATGATGAGTAACAGAGAAGATGTACGGATGTGAGCCTCTACATGTCAGCAATAAACTTGAACGTGCAAGGCGTGTGGCGCGCACATGTGCCACAAAACAACTCATACTCGTCCGCAACCGTATTAGAAAATCTTCTACAATCATAAATGAAAATTAAATTTCAAATATTTTCCATCATGAGACTGGTCCCATTTGATTTCAACACTTATTGTCGTTTCAGTTGGATGTTTACCCGTAACCTGAAATTCGGTGTAATCTCGACTCTTTGAACAGTCATTCGTGTCTTTCTATCTTCCTCTTCGTTTCGTTTCCGGTTATGCGATCACGCAGATGGAGAGAAAGTGTTTGATTCTTCATTTAAACCCTGGGAGAAACCCCATGTAAAATGACAGCTTTTAAAATTATTTGCAATGTTTTTTCGACAATTTATGAGCAACATTTTTGAGATTAATATCAGGAATTTCCAAGGTATTTTAGTAGGCAGAGATTCGAGTTTCGTAAGAAAACCAATAGATCAGTGGAAATTGAACATTTCAGGTCGATAAGTTCAATAATTTATTTCAATAATTCTCACACTATTTCAACGCAGTGAATTCATTTATTCTCGTGATTTTACCTTCAACGACAGTCACGTCAATATTTCATAACAACAATTAATGAGGAAGTCGTCAATTTAACCTGCATTGGTCTTATCTAAGTGTTGGCTTTATCTTCTCCAAATGTGGAATTCCAATGGGGACTTAGAGATAACAAATGTTGATTTTCTTTATATTTTTTTTAACTCCACAACAATTCAGGGCGAATGCAAATTTTTCTAAGAAAATACATCCAACTTCCCTTTGCTGTTAAATTAAACTGAAAATTAGCCATCTATTTATGAAAAAGTTGGATGTTCTTGCCAACAGTTTCACAAACATCAACTTTAAACTTAATCTGCACTTCAGGGCTCGTGTCCAATCTTGATATTCTTTCAGATAATATTTCCGGATTTCGCCTACTATAAAATTGAAAAAAAAAACCGTTGCATGAATATCTGAAGTGAGCTAACAAGACTGTTCACACTCCTTTTATGGATTCCCCTTGCATAAACAGGAATATCGAATCGCCAGAAGACTTACAACACTTTTGATTATTTCCGAGGGAAATCGACTGAATTATTAAACAGCTAAACACCTCGGATTTTTATCCCCCCATTAATTTTGAAAGAAATATAAAGACTTGATTTAAAGAGTTGATGTTATCGTGACCGATCCCGCCATATCTCAACTATGCGTTACACATCAGATTATTTACATCTCATGCGATAAGCTGCGAGGACATAACTATTGAATCAAAGCGAGGTGTCTGATTTCACTAACCGCCCTCTGTGTTTTCATCGTACGGCTTTGTGAATTGGTGTGTTGAGCACTGCATGAAAGACCCTATCAATTTAACAATTTTTTTTACCGGCTAAATGTGTAATTCTACTGTTAACTAATGTTTAGCTGAAAGATTTAATTTTTTTGGGGAATTTCATCGTTAGAAATGGTCATTTTTATGCTGCAAGCAATGAAATCCGGGAATTTCCATTCAATTAGTCCATATCACTCTTTAAAATCCGAGATGTCTGTCAACTACCCATTAAATTCCCGTTTCGACATTATTCTGACTGACTATCATATAAAATTACGGTAACACAATTTTCAAAGCGTAAGCAAACCGATATTTTTCAATTTGATGTTCATAATAATTATTGAAAATTTCGACGGAATTTAGAATATTCCCAATTTCGCAATTTTCCACTTGTTTCCTGTCAATCTCTGGCATTATGCATTTATAAACTAACTCATCTAGTTATCATTTACAACCTCGAAAAATTGAATGACACAACAATGAAAATTTTCCCATTACCTCCTACTGTAGACCTCTACGACAGTGATAAATCTATAAGCAAAGTATCTACAAGAAAACGTAATTGATACTAATTCGATAATAGTCAACTGTTGTGTTGATCAAACGAGCGTAGATTCTCTGAACAAAAGTGATTAAAGAGGAATTGAATGAGAAGAAATAAAAAGAAAGGGGAGAACAAATGATATGCGTGTTTGTCTCGCGTTAGTTTCTCGAAATTTTATATTATACTGAGATTGGTTCGACTCCTCTCGTCTGCCGTATTCTTCTCTCTCATTGTATAAGGTGCCTATCTATATGTATACATATATATATACATACCTATATATATATAACGTTGAAGTATGTTGAAACGAAAACGAACGAAACGTATAATCGCTGGATAAACACGAGCCTTTCTTATTTGTTCGAGCAGGAAAGGTGGACCCAACGCCGCACACCTCCTCGTTCAACATGGGCTACCTTGTCTCGCCGTACCCCTACCCGAACGGTGCCGGAGGACCTATACCTGTCTCTATGGTAAGTGGTATTTACTAAAGTTCATTTTTTTTATTTTTTAGTTTCTTAATTTTCTCTTTTCAACTACATCAATTTGCTGAATGGTGTTACATATTTTCCACCAACAACTCATTAATTCGTCCATACCTTATAACTTTATCTACATAAATTTCCCAAGAGTAATTCAAACCCATGAAAAAATAGCGTTGATAACCAAGTGTCACCGTGTTAATATAAAAACCACATGACAAATGAGAAAAAATTGCATCACGAGGTCGAAAATCTACGCAGCAAAAAGAGCTGAAGTGGACAAAAAAAGTGGGGGCGGGGGAAGGGGTTTAAAAAAAAAACTTGAAAAAATACGTATTCACGGACACGCGAAAGCGTTGATAGAAACTGTAGAGTGATAAAATCAAGAGGTCTCTGGTACGTCGGGTGATCAATCAAATTTTCCGGTAGATTCGCTAGAGGACCGCGTAACTAAAGTGAGACAGTATGATTTCCACTATGACCATACACACGTACAATAACCCATATAAATGTACTTCCAAATATACGTACACAGCCAGTGATGCTGGCTAACGAAAATTGAGTCATGTGTTGATGTATATGTATGCGTTGGTGTGTTGTATTTGATGTACATGTGAGTTTGTACAGCCAGGTAATTTGGCTGCGGTGAAGCATAGCAACGCTAAATAGTGGGCAAAATTGGGGCGATTTGGCGTTAAAGAGAGCGTGATGGTAGTGCATGTGATATTGGTGCGGGTGCGAGCTTCACTGAGCCCATTAGGGACTCTTTCAACCATTCTATAAACCAGACAGACTGAACAAAAGCATCAACCTGACACTGTGAGTGAGTCTTCGTGGAGACAGAGGTCAAATTAAATCGCCCAGATAACATATTTCTTCTCTTACCGAATTGTAGTAGTAGTCAAGTGTGGTAAGGGGCATATATTGAGAAAGAACGAGGAAAAAGTATAACAAAACATCAACATGAACTGGTCTCAAACAGACTCGTTCGTGCTCTTTCACTTTTTTTTTTTTATTTTTTTTTTATTCCTCCCTCCACTGTTCTCTTCTTCCCTTGGTCTCTTTCTCTCGCTTTACCCTTATCCTGGTCAGCGAATCGTCTTGGATTTACCTCCGGCACTCATCTCCCACCGCGTCATTATGTCGTTATTTCCGACAACGAGCGTGTCTTGACGCTGTGAGATTCAGGCCCACCCCTTAATTTCTTCCACACACATTGGTATTCACCAAATATCACCTTCATTTATATTTTTCAATTTAACCAGAAATATTTATTTCCACAGTGAATCGACAATTTCACTGCTGTTTCTATTGGTTACATTTACCAGCAACTAACAAATAACAAAACTAAAGGTGTACTGTAGGACTGATTACGCATACTCCTCGCGTATATCTCTTCTTGGCAACTGCATACGAATATCTCTGGGGCCAACGCCTCTTCCACGAGGTGCCTTATATATACATATATATGTGAAACAATTGGAGTCCATTCATCATTACCTCGTGGAGAGAAAAGAAAAATACCGAGAATAATGAAAAAAAAATATGGGAACTTAATTATTGTCGTTTTTTTTTTTTGACTATACTCTACTGCTCTCCAGTGGTTCACTCAATACACATTTAGAAAAAAGAAAATGGTATTGTTCCCTTTTGTGAATTTACCAACAATCAAAGAGAGTAAAAGCGTGGGTCGTTGATGTCCGTGTGCGATACATGCCTATTTCAATGTTTGACATTTATTTTCTTGGTGGTATATGTACCACTAATTGTTCACCGATCCTGTAGCCGCGTGGGAGCGTCGACACGAAGTCTTTCGCGAGGCCTTATCCTGGTCCCATACAAATAGTGTGAACCTGTATTACGATGCCCCCGGGAGTTCAAGACGTTTAATTTATTTCAACATTACATAATTGATATTGAATTTCTCTACTAGTCTTGAATTTAACCGCACATCTATGTGGCAAATGAATTTGTCATTCGTCCATTGTTCATCGGATTAATGATAATTCCTTCAACGTTTGCCATACCTTTTACCATTGTCTCGTTCAAAGTTTTGCCTATCGTTTATCGCTTGGGGTGCCGTGAAAAAAAAAAAATGGAAAAATAAAAGCGTTAAGAATCACCGAGAACCACAGGGAACCGCAATTTCAGCGGCGATACAACTCCAGGGGAATGTCGGTTCTCTCTCTTCTCTTTAGTCTCTGAAACGAACCACAGGATTTTCTAGTTGCCAAGGATAATGGGCCGCGTGGGTTTTGGGTAATGGTCGCGTGAGATGTCCATGCAATATGGCCAAGTCTCACGCTGACATATTCAATTGACGAGTTTAGGTGGCATAACAACGGATTCCCTTGTCCATTCCAGTTAAATCTTCAATTGTTTTCAACATTTTCCACCAATCTTCTGTGTCATTCTTGTACAGTAGATCTTGCAACGGTTTTTAGTCGAGTTCCTCACCAACTACTCACTGAGTCTCATTTATCTGTCTCATTAGTCGATCCAATCTCCTGTCTCTACTCTCCAGACAGTTCACTATTTATAATAAGATCGGAGTGGAGCAAAATAGAGATTTTAAAATGATCTTGTAATGCCAATGATTCACTGAATTTAAAGGGAAATGAGATGTTTTTTTATCGCTCACCAAACGCTAGAATTTCTTATTGAGCCGTGAAGATGGAAGGAAAAAATTTGAAGTATCTGTCCAACAAACTGAGAAGAAATAATCATAACAGCTGTATTTTTCACAATTTTTTTGTGACTGACCTTTCCAGAAGAAGAATCACCGAGTTTATTGAATTGTTGGTTTCGAAGAAAAGAAAATAGAAGGAAAAAAGTGCTGTGACACGAAGCGTGAAAGAGGATCCGAGTGGGATTACTCTTTGGGCCAATGGGGATTTTTTTTTTTTTACTTGACACCTGTACATAGCAAACAGGGCATTTGGTAGAAATACAGGCAAAATAGAAGCGCTGAAGAGGTACGAAATGGCAAAAAGAGGGGCTCACTCTGGCGCATACGATATTCGCCGAGGGATAAATGAGCCAGAATAAACGCCGAGGGAGGCTCCCGTGAACATTGAAGAATGCCCAGAACTAAACAACGAGCGTCGAGAATACAAAAGTGATGTGTCTGGAAAGCGGCATGGTCGAGTAGAGTGAAGAGAGAGACGGGGTAAAACCCAACGAAGAAGAGGCATCGGTCACTCGCTGTGAATCGGCGGCCACCTTGCCTTCGTAAACCGGGCCTCTCTTTTCTCATTTTAACTCTCGCTTCCATCCTCCTCCTTCACCACGTCTTCGATGCATAACTCAACATTTTGGGGTCTCGTTAAAGTGTTTCCAGGGGAGGTAACGCATAACATCACCGGACAATCGATGTTTTTTCGATAATATATATGGGAAAATGAGCCTCTTCACACTTCCTGTCCTCCTACCCGATCATTTTTCATGAGATGTATCTTACCAAAGTATTTTATACGACCAGATTATATTTTTCCTCCGGCATGGAGCAACATTATTTATGTTCAATGTGCTGCACCCCTCGATGTAACGCTTAAATAGACGCAGGTATATCCTGACCTGTTCATGGGGATTAGGGGAGAATGAAAAAAATTGATCATTGGATTAATAACTGACATGTTTGAGTATTAAATCGGCTGTAAATGAAACAAGTGAAACGTACGTTTTCACTATATCGGCATAGTTAAAGGGAATGTTTATTCGTATGCTCAACAGTAAATTTATTGTGAATTTGAGGTAATTTTTACGGTGGATATAGCGTAGATTTTTCTGGAATTTCTTTCCCGGGTTATTTGAGTGATCCTATGGATGGAGATCCTGTCAATGGATTTACTAAAATGTTTCATGCACCCATTGTAAGAAAATAAGAGCTCAATACGCATATGTCTATTGTAAAAAAAATACCTAAGATCCAGGGCATATCACCTGTATATTCGTAATGAAAAGGTGCCCAATGCACTTCAGTCATTTCAGCTATATTTTCTGTAGAAATTACCTCATATTCATGGGAAATAACCCGTATATCTACCGTAAAATTCACCGTGGAGCGTGTGAATAGACACTGTCACATTTACAGAAGAAAATATTCTTGAAGAAAAAATAAACAAAGAATGACTTCTGAGGAAGAAACAAAAAATGAGAGCGAAATATATCGACAGTCATTATTCTGAAGATCTGTTGAGAAGAAAATATTGTGACACCTGAAGCAAATCCTATGAGTGGCCATGGCGAATGATTCCGGGAATGCTGCAAGAATTGAACTGTTTGAAAAAACAATGGGGTTTGACGAGGAAAGAACTGGCTTATTTATTGTATTTTCGCTTACAAACAAAAGGACTGATGAGCTACTCCAATCTCTAGGAGGACTCAGTTACTGTGCCCTAAGTGAAGAAATATAAATTGAAGGGAGCACGAACAAGTTTAACGTCTTATATTCCTTTGAGGAAAGAAAGTAAACCAAACCCCGCTACAATCACGATCGGAGTCAGGGAAAAAAATATTTTAAAAATTTCTGATTGCTCTTGCCCTTGCAACGATTTTTGTATTAACATTTACCCCTTTCCTCTCGTTTAAATCACTTCGCAATAATAGGGAGCTCGAATTTTCTTTCAACGTGGGTCTTATTTATTTGCGTTGAACCATTGGATTTTTTAAAAATCATTTCTTTTCAATTTTTAATAGATTCCATCAATTTCATGGATTTTAAAATATTTGTAAATCGGAGTGTATGCGAGCTTAGTGTTCTAAGCAAAGATCCAATGATCTGTAGCATAGATTTCCTGCGATTGATAAACCATTCCACGGACATCATTTAGCTTTAATGTGACTTTGGTGTAAATAGACAGCAGGGAATCTCCTTCAGAGGGCGTATCACGTGAATGTTGAAGGAATGGTCTGTTAATGTCCAGTAGATCCGAGAATAGCCAAGAAATGTGGACAGACAAACCGAGTAATTGAATCTTCCTCATAGATTATGCTAGCCCCATAGCAGCAACTGATGAGCCCTTTTCTCATACAACTGCAATGGTTGCAAGTGCATTTTCATCACAAGTATAGTGTAGTACAGAGGAGTAAGAGTGAAGAGAAACCGCGTGCGGAGCGTGACACGACGGCCAAGTCGATGACGGTGTGGCGCACAGTTTCAACCCCTTAATTAACGGCGTGGAAGTGACTTGGTGACAGAGAACTCTGTGAAGGGGTTGGTGCATGACAAATATAAGATGGGGGTTGTGTAAAAGTTTGCGTGCACCACGCAGAGGCCTCATCTCTCTACCCTTCTTCATTCTCTTTGCTGCACTAAATTTATTTTGGCACTGCTATTGAAATATTTATTCTGCTGCATTTTTAATTCGTTTATTTATCACTTGGCCAGTGTAATTTCATAATTTTTAGTATTTCAATGGATATGGAATCTTGACAGAGACAATTATCAAATATACTTGGAAATTAGCATTGAACTATTTTATGTCCAATGAGTCAATGTCCGACTCGAACTCTCGTAGAAAATTATGTCGACGTTTTGACGTTGAGATACCCCAAAATGGCGTCGATGGATTTCTCTCCTCGAAAATATGATATATTATGGAATATATAATATCTTATACATAGAAGTTATAGTAGAGAAACCATAATACAGAAAAAAATATATATTTCCGAAATAAATTGAAAGATAACTTTCCTGGTCCCCCAAATGATAGAAAAAATGAGAAATTAATATCCCAAATTAATTTTCAAGAGGATGAATATTAGCCCTTGACTCATTTAACATATAATGCATAATTATAAATCTCGGTTTGGAAAGTAATTCATTGACACTGTAAAATCGTGTCAGTCATCCCAGGAGAAGGACTCGGGCTCATTGAATTATTTTATTATATGTTGTGACTGACTTTTACACCGCAAGGCAATTAAAACTTTAGTAATTGCCATGACTAATTACGTAGTTACTGCCTCAACAGAGAGTTGAGAGCTGTACATCTGACATTACGATCCCACCATTGGAGGAGTGAATAATTCTTATTCAAATTCTTAAGTGCAAGTTGAGAGAGTAAATTTTATTACAAATTGTCACAGCTGATTTCGATTGGATAACCGTGAATTTAGGGGTATTTTAAACAAGTCATAATCATGGCAAACTCAATAGGTGATGATAAAACAAGGCAGCTATTGTTACATCTGGGGAGAGACAGGAAACCCATCCAGTCTAAACTGTACTGCAATAGAGTGTTAGCGGCTAGTCTTTTGGTCTGATGCAGTCCACAGTTCTCACAACAGTCATCTCTTTGATATGTTCACCGAAGGAATGGTTTTGCGCTTCGTTTTTCACATGACAAAACCATCCTTGGTGAGGATAATGTACACTGAACAAATATGGCTTCTCGTATGGAGAGATATAGACACCTGTTCGGGATTTAGTAAAAACCTTTTAAAATTTCTCCGGATTATTCATTTTTTTTTTTCACTCATCACAGTGATATAAACGTTTTTCTTCACTTTATTTCAATTCAATTTTGTCCAGGTGTTAATACGGTTGAATGTTCACTCATTGTTCTTTGTTCGAAATATGACTTCCATGTGTGATTCATTTTATTTCATTCATTTTGCTCATTCTGTGTAAATATGTGTATTTGAAATATGATGAATAAACTGAACATTTAATCGGATTTATTCAGTAGTGAAATTTCGGGAGAGCCATGCATCATTGTATTTTCACATCAGCAATTTGAGATGAAATAAAACGATTTGACGTTTTTCAATTCTAATATTCAAAAGCTGGTTAACCATTGAATTAATTTAAATACGAGGTATGGTGTGATAATTCGTTTGATATGAAAAGTATGGATTGAATTATTCATTAATTAATGGCGGAATTATTTCTCAAGAATATTGACACTTGACTCCGGGATATGTAATGGATATCACTTATAATTGGATACGTTGGAATTAATCGTCAATCGCTTTGAGGAACTGTATTATGAGACACTCCTTTATATGCTGGCCATTCCATTGATTATCGAAGACATAATCACGGTGATTCTTTCAGCACATATAATGACGGTGACAGAGTGCTACTTCTTTTGAAGAGGGGGCACCTGTCATGTCCACATCGCGCCACTCGTTATTTAAGTCACTTTTTAATGCTCCAGATTGACGGATGAAGATCTCCTTTCGAGACTTTTGCGTTTATCGAAATTTTTAGAATTGCGTTTTGTCCTACAGTTATTAACTTTTCTCTATGAAACTATATTGTCATCTGGGTGATTGTCGATAAGATTATGAAGACGTTTTACCCCTGGAAATTAGTAATTACAGAAGAAAGTATAATTCCCAAAACTTAGACGAATACAACAATTACGTTTCACTCAAAGATGGAAATCTCACGCTCATCTCGTTCAGGATTAGAATTTATAATTATATCAATCATGAAAATTATCATTATTTCATTAATTATGGTTCATAAGAAGAAATTCAAAGTTGTACCAGACTTTTCCTCGAAATTATGAATTTTTAACGCCAGAATGTTCTGAAATTTTGATGGAATTGTGTAACGATAAAAATTTCTGGAATTTCCCACGGAAAATTCAGCCAAAATTTTTCAACATTACGTTTTGTGTTCAATGGCATCCTCACGCGAATTACTATCATATTTTTCATGGAATTTCCCAACATTTCCACCAATGTGCCTGGAAAAGGAATCATTTCAATAAATTTACAGCATCAGCTAATAAATGGACTATTACTCCAATAGTCAGAAATACTATAATTATACGCAATGCATCAGTGATATGGGTATGAGTTGTGCTCTACGAGACTCTTGTCTGAACTTTACGATTGCGCGCGCGGGAAGCTGAGTGTGGTATATAACGAGCGGCTTTATCGGTCACCGCCACCACGTTAATTCCTGCCGCACGACGTTGACGTGGTGTGTGCGGTGTAGAATGGCGCGCGGTTGCTCGAATCATTTCTCAGTCCGAACCGAGGAGAAGTACTTCAACATATATGCCTTTGCGTCAGGAAAACAGAATTCAATTTTTACCACTTTCCCTCCTTTAATGGCATCTGGGTTTGTGCAATTTGTAGACTTGTGGACAACTTAAAATGTCCATTTTTTACTCTGTTTGCGTTTAACTTTTATAATGAGAAAAAAAAAATCAGATTATTGTTTTTTCTGAGGGACATAGCAGTTTTATCAATGACATTGCACGACGACTGGCTGTCATTTAAATCGCCACACACCGGAGATCGTGCCTGCTGTATGGGGGGAGGGGGGCAGGGGGCATTCCAAATATTGCGCTATCAATCTTAGCGAGCGACGTATCCGGCAGGCTGGGATACATCGTCTACATTCACTTTGTTGAATTTTAATTATGCTTATCTCGAAAGAATTCAATTAGATTAGTTGTGAATGGTTTTTTTTTCTCGTATCAAGTGGAGCGGACAACGAAAAAAATGATGATAATGAGTGAAGAATAGTCGCAATGTTTGTGCGTAATCACGAGTTATTACTCATAATGTTCATCGATGAACAGTTGCGTGAAATGAATTGGAGGATGTGGTCCAGCCGGTGAACTCCAATTGCGTACCTGACGACCCTTAGTGTATGAACTAATACTCGGGTTACTTGGACGCAATAGGAGGCGCAACGTTGCCATACCTCCTGCACGCAGCACCAAATATTTCACGCTAACCATCAGTGAAACACGCCTCGTTCTTCGCATTTACTAGCCGACTTAAAAACATCGGCGCCTCTACCGTTTATTTGCATCCTTGTACCCTTGGCTCTCCTCATCTCCTCATTCCTCTTCTTCTCTCATTAGAACGATTATAGTGAAGCCGTTCATTCTGTCTTTCCTTTTTGTCAGTTTTCCTTGATGAGCTTCGATGATAATCTGTCGTCTGATATAGTTGGAATTTTTAATTTTCTGGTAAAAAATCATGCACTCTTGCATGGCCGTGTATTTTTGATCTTATGCTTTTTTTAAATGCGAATTGTTGGTTTGCTGTTTATGATAATCGCCGTTTATCAATCGTTCAACTTGTCTCGTATGGAAAGGATGATATGTAATTGCTAATGGTCCTTCATTTTGACAATAGCAGGAATTATATCAAGGGAGGATACAGAAATTCAATCATATTTAATTGCTCTCCATGGCCGGGATAATTCGATCTCGAGGAAATTTCTAAACATCATAAATAAGTTGAAAAACTTGTTACTTCGAATTATGATCGATCGGTGCTCGAGAATGCATGGACCGGATGCAGCCAATGATCCGTTTGGCTCATGCTTTCACTGGATGTTCTCCCAAGAAGCCCAGACAGAAAAGAACAGGAACAAAATGGTAAAAAAAGAGAGAGAGAGAAGAGGAAAAGGTTGTAATTCGCGCATTCTCTTCGCAACTCTGGGGCTGCTTGCTCATCGACTAAGGTTTTAGTGAAAAAACTCCCTGGAGTACTCGAGGGAGGAAAAAAATATGACGATGCTAATGTCTCGGTTCATATATTGTAATTTTCGAATTATTGGAGTTGAACATTTTTTAGGAAAAATTTTTCAAATCGGGTAAATTAATGGTAAATTTGACAAATAATGCAGACTGAGTATTGAATTCTCTTTTATGATGCCTCATACGTAACTCATACGCTCGTAATCTTCATTGGAGCCGCTTCTCATATCACGCCTTCCTTCCGTATGAAAATCCCCTTCTGTCTCATCTCTATGACTCATCATTTGCGCAGTCTATGCAGAATATCAAAATGTAATGGGAAAATGAATATTTTTTTTTTACTCCCAACAGCGACTCCTTTGGTATCAATTTGTTCTCATTATTTTCATGTCTAGGGGTTAATTAAATGTTGTGAAAATTAATTCCAAGTGATAAGTGTGTTAAGCATGGGATGCCTGAAATGTTAATTGGAGTTGGGGATTAGTCAAGTCAGACATCCGGTTCAGGCCCAGACCTTTTTTTTAATGCATCCCAAATACTAAATTCTTGTTAGCAGACACGTGATGCGGATCATGTTGAATGATAACAATGAGAATTAATGCTGGGAAATTTAATTGATGGAGGAAAACCAAATGAACGTTAATCACTTTTTTTGCACATGTGTTAACGAGTGCTGATGACGTAATACAGAGCTGGTGCTCAGCCGTCAGGAAAATTTGGAAAATCGACGTATTTCGTTCCGTTAAGTCTCAAGATTAGGTCGAAATGATAAGTCTGGAAATTCCGTTGGATATTTTCTTCGTGAGAAGAAAAGGAGAGGAAAAATCTTTAAAAATTACGCACCTGTTCCATAATCTGCCAGTCAGCACAGTATTCCATAAAAATGATGGAACAGTAACGCATTTTTTCATTGAACTCTCCATACTTTTTCCTGGAATTTCACGGAAAAAGTGCGTGACTTTCATAATTTTGACCGAATATTCTTCTGACTGGCAGATTGCGGTGAGGGCAGGTAATTTTTAAAGAATTTATCACTCCTCGCATGAGTTTCGTTAGAATCACTGTACGGAGACGAACACTTGCGGCCCATATGTACTTATCTAGTAAGATGCCATATCGATTAGTCAACTCGGCGGTGGAGTGGGAAAAAAAATTGGAAAAATGAAAAGAACACGAGAGGGAAAAAAAAGTGATGGACCATGAAGTGTGTGCAGGAGACAAGGGGGAGGAAAAAGAGGGCCGATGGTGGGCTGTGCGGATGAGACGCGAGAGTGTCGCGCATTTAGATAATGCGTGCGCTCTTCGCTCGCACTCAACTCGACCGTCGCACTCGGGATGGTAAAAGCCCGAGGCATGCGAAAAGAGCATCCTTTTATCCTCTTGTAACTTTGGTAGCTCAGTACTGCGTGTGATACCATGCGTCCGATGTGTCTCCCTTGGCGCACTTTTCTCTGACATTATATCGTAAAGATGGCATATATATACATATATATATATACATACATATACATATATATATATGGAAAGCCTCCAGCGATTGAGGCTCATTAATGTTGCCTCTACGATAGCTTGATAATGGCCTAAATCCTGATTACTGAGAACATGAAGAGCGAGAACTCTCTCTCAAACTTCCGCAGCACTCAGTCAGCCAATAAATCCATGAAATTTTCATTGAAAATAAAATTACTCATTATGTCAATGTTAGTGGTAAATTGTCTCGAAACATGAAGAATGTACGATGACCTCAGCCAAATGATTTTCATGTGAATAACGTTTATGTGTGGTTGAATCGAGTGAAAGCAGTCCTACCCATTGGATCTTTCTTGGAATTTACCCGGGAAAAAGAGAATCATTCGATTTCTCATTTGCATGAAAAAGAAACGATCCAAGGCTACACAATTCTTGAGCCGAAACAAATATAAAAAAAAATACACAGTTGATGAAAAGAGAGAAAAAAAATTGGGTGGAATACACAGCAAGGCCAGGGAGAAGAAGAAATACTATACAGGGGAATACGTGGGGAGCACAGTCGATAAAACAGAAACACAAATGTACGGGAGCAACTGTGGAGGGATATACGACTTTTGCGGATCTTTATGGTCCACGCACTTTTCTACAAGAACGTCAACATATTGCAGAATGCGTACATTATACTCTCGATTATACTCGTTACAATGCTATTACAACACAATTCACGTACGTTTATGATCATTTCTCTGCATCCATTAAATCGGTTTAATTTTTTTTTTCTTTGCTCCGTCGTTCGTGGGTCTGTGAAAGTATTCTTCGGATTTAATGCGTAACCCTTGGTGAATTTACATTACCCTTTTACAACACTACAACTTTTGGCACTTTGGCGATAAAAGTGGCAATGGCTTTGACATCTGACTGTACACTGATAGAAAAAATTATTTTTATTGAGATGTCTTTCTCTCGAAACGTGTACCTTTTATCGCTCGCAGTACATCACATTCAACCAAATTTGTGATAGCCAAATTTTTATTTGATTATTTAGTGTAAAGTAATACGATTTTAATCGGGTGAAGAACCGTAAACTCTGTACAACTTTATGGCATCTTACTGTAATCTTAAAATTTTTTTCGCATAATATTATTCACCCTGATTTGCCATAAACAGTTTTCAGTTTAATGTAATTAACTTTCAACTTTAATTTTAAATTAATATCACACCATATTTGGTGCTGAGAATATTTGGATTTTTCCCAAATGAATTGATGACTTTTTTGAATTTCAGTTGAACAAAGCTTGCTAATGGAATGTATCTCACTATGAGATCATTCATATTCAATACCAAATAAGTTTATTTAAGAGTTAGGAGGCAAGAGGGTGGGGGGATGAATCAGATAAAAATCTCCTGATAAAATAAATTTTTTTCTGTCAGTGCATTTACTTCTGCACTGTGACAATTCCGTGAATTTTGATGAGGTATGAAAAGAGACATTTTGGTCGGGTTTCAAATCACAAAAACATTCTTGTATTACTGTCCTCGCGTAGGTTATCTCGTCGGGCACGCTTTCACGTAATTGCATTTTACACGCCACGCCCCGCATACACGGCCTCGCCTCAATGCTAATACCTAGGGTTTGATTGTGTCTAGCGACGATTGCAAATACAATTGTTCGTCTTATGTACTATTCAAGAAGAAAAATAATCTTCACTATTCAAATCAACATTTGATTTCTTTTGCTGATTTATCTCTGGAAGTTATTTAGTCTGCACAAGATTCCTTTTGCACATTCCCGTTGCGTAATTGGACGAGCATGGAGTTTGAGGTGTCTTGTTTCCATGTGATGCGTTGAAACGAGAGGGCCCTCACCAATGTTGAATCACTATTATTTGGTACACGAACCGATTCGTGGATGTTATGGATGAAAGAAGTGAAGAAAGGGTCCCGTTAGCGGAGAGGGTCAAAACTCGATTCCCCGTCTTTCGGTCCAGTCAGTTTTACTCCCCCGTGACCGCGCACTTCCCACCTTTTTCTCTCCCCCCAATACTTTCTCGTCTCTCGTTCAAAGGCGAAGGCCAAGGGACTCGGAGGCGTTCAGGTATAAGATAACCCACCACACCATCCCCACTATTCTATTTGACCTCTGTCCGTTTTTTTTACCCTCGCAAAGCAAAATGAAAACAGCCTACACAAAGAAATGCATTGCAATATTATTTATTAGTAATTATTCGGTTATTTTGGTTGTTTATAACGAGTAAATAATTGCAAATAACACCGTAAAGTAGGGGGACGAGGTACCAAGAAACCTGTAACATATTGAATTTCACATGAATGATGGGATATTTGATAAAAAGAAGATTCAAAATTTCGCATATTTTTTTTTTCTCCAACAAAATTTATTCCGATGTTTGCACAATTCCCGTATAAATATCCGTTGGACAGTGGGTCTAACCAAGAATTCAATCTTGATGAAAAAAAAAAAAAAAATAGCAGACTCGGCGATTATTTGAATGCACTGTCTAGTATTTGTATTTTTTTCGTATTCTTCAATATTTTTTTTTCTCTTCTGCGGTGACAATCGTCTAGCTTAGCCACCAGTGTTTCATTCTCCTCGTGTTTTTTATTTTCTCTATTCAACGACGGGGAGTTTGCTAACGCGAGCTTGGACACAACCCTTACCATTATACGCCATTGCCGTCTACCATGATTCCACCCCCTGGTACTCGGGTCTGGCCATTGAGAAAAGAAGTCGAGCCCTCGACCACTCGAGAAAAAGGGGATGCATAGACTCCCGAGTTCTCTTGGATTTCCCAGGGGGGGTGGGGAGAAGTACAGCGAATACTCTGACAATCGATTGGCCAATTATACCCCGCCAACTCGAGCCCGTTCCAGATACTTGTCATTCAAAAATGGTGACTGGGGAATAACGTGGAAAATCCTACTGAAGTGGACTTTTTCTTTTCATTAATATTAGGTCTTTAATCATCAATTTAGCAGGACCGACCTTGCTCTCAATTTGTGGCCCCGAGCCTTACTTCTCATCACGTGTAATATACGTCACGCGATCATACAAATTGTTGGTCCCTTTTTTTTGTTTAGTGACGAGGCGTGACAATTGTTGAAATCGTTACGGTAGTTTAAACAAGATATAAATGATAGATTCGGTCGACGAGCGCTATTATTCGTTAAATTCTTTTCCTATACTTCAAAGTACAATTCGTACAGAGTTACTATATTTTTCTACACTCGTTGTTTATGAATATAACGTTATTTAATTTTTTCCAAACTTCTCATTATTCGGGAAGACTCCGATTTTTAAATGACTTCGCTGATCATCAAAGTAAACAAATTTCGTTTTGAATTTTTGAAGCGTTTTCCAACGATCTACCATCGGCTTCACATTCTCACACGTCTAAGGGGTAAAGCATAGAATCATTGTAAAGTGAGGGACTTTCGAAATTTTGGAGATGATGATCTGACAGTATTTTGCCGTGAGAAGATATTTTTTTTCAAAGCTCTATGGCATATTCCCGTCAGAATCGTACAAATAACCCAAGATTTTATCCACTAATGCCACCATAGAAAAATATAATGTAAATTTACAAAATTTATACGACTCCAACCTCACCTATAACCCTGCCTAGAGTTACTCTCACGAGGTATTTGTGTATTGCAATACGGCAACAATGTACAAAGAAGTAAAGACAAGGCGAGAAGTCGATGGAAACGAGATGAAGTGAATTTGCAAAGGAAAAGGACAAGAGACCGGGAGCATTTGTAGTGGGTGTTGAGCGGTGCTGACGACGCTGCCGTCCTTGTTACCACGGCGAGACATGATCTATCAGGCTTGTCCAACAAACAGTAACGGCATATGTTATATTTTAAATAACTCATCGTATATCAGCGCCTCCTCAACAATTGTGTGAGAATGAAAAAAAAAAAAGAAAAAGAGGAAAAATAATGATGAAAACTATAAATTACGGGAAGAGGTGGAGCGATGGTGCATTGCCTTCTTGTGATGTGGATAAATGAATGTGCTGCATTGGCTCCCTGGAAATTAAAGTTGGCATTGGGTACCAGAGAAATCTCAGCACGGCCCTGTACGTCTGCCTCTGCCGACGGCCCTCCCTTTGGACGTTAAAGCCACGCGGATCCGCGCGCCGGTCCCCACCGGACGTGCCGCACCGTTCAGTGGTACTCATCCATATAAACTTATCTGTTTTTCTTTCCTTTCACGTTCGCGTCGTCCATGCATTGGCCGCAAGGCAAAATCATCTCAGGCCGCGCATATACAGCAGCCGGCCGTGCGTTGTCACGTGCCACCAACTCGTTAACTACCCTAACGACCTAGGATTCAGACGCGACCACCGGTGGTTTCTCATCGATAATTGGACAATAAGAATTCGTTTCTGGTAATTTATTGCGTGTTTGATTCTCTATGCACAATTTTTTCTTTCACTTCATTCAATCATGTGATTCATCATTCCGTGAAGAAGGGAATCATCCACTTATCTAGTTGGATATTTTTGGATAAAAAAGTTAACTAAAAATAAGAAAGCAATATGTCATGAGCACTCCTTTCGGATCAATTTACACCAGTCACGTTGATCTTTCTCAGTACAGAATTAATTCTAATTCACCCACATGTGTATTCCAATACGTGGAATGGTAACGTGATGAAAATACAAAATAGTATTGAAAATCGAAGAAGGTGAAATTGCTGAAGAGTATTTTGTGCTGGTATATTTACTCAATTCTCAACAGTCACCTCAATTTAACATTTCCGCGAATGATTGATATCGTTTATGTGCTCCTCTTTCACGCACCATCAAAGTGTGCCTTGTAAATACTAAGTATACAAATAAGACTATCTCGGAGGATCAAAGGGGCCGATATTTGCGACACTTTTATGGTATTAATTTATGAACAATAATCCAATCTCTCGTTGACTGCCTACTTTGACTGTGGCACTTGTTATCATGCGATAGTTGGTAGTTAGAAAAGTTGATAGATTTTATTTCAATGCCGTGTGGAACTCGTCAGGTTTTTCTGCTCTTCACATACGTCTGGAAGAGAAAATACTATTGATGAGCTCTGTGCATGCTTGAAAAACTAAACTTGCCCTTTTTTTTTACTGTTCTCTTATTTGCGGGAGTAAAAAAAATGATGACTCTACGCCAATGGAGACTAACGCATGGTAGAATTCCCTCTCTCTTCCCCGAGGAACCGGCTTTTTCGGTGAATTTTATTATATCAGGTAATGGGGTCTTTTACTCTCCTCGTCACATCGTATACCTTGCTTCGCTAAAGAGCCTCGCTCTTCGTGCAGACGAGGTATTATAATGACTGTGATAAAATATGACACACACTCCGCATTCCCTTTCATCAAAATTTTCTTATTTCATCTTTCTTCTCGTCTTCTTCTTCTTCTTCTCCTTCTTCTTCTTCTTGAAGCAACGAACATGATTGGAAAGACAAATGTCAATAATTTATTTTTTCGTATTTTTATGTTTCAGGTGAGTACTCTCTTTATGGTATTGCAGAATTCCAGGAAACAGTAGTCATTGAAAATTTCATACGAATTGTTACATCCCATGGACCACTGGGATTTCATCTGAAAGGGAAGATTTTTTTTTTCTTTTCATTTCCCTTTTTTTTTTGCATGGCCATTAATGAGCAATTCATGTATAAGCCTTGAGGGAATTAGTGGTTACTGAAGGAAAGGGGCCGTTTAGTCGAATCGAGATGAAAGAAAGAGTAGAATCTGGTTTAGAGGTATCGTGTTCACCCTAGTCTCATACTCGACTGCCCACTCAGGCAAACCGGTGTACACCTAAATGGCGTATTACAACACTTACCCACCAACAATAGATATCGAGGGTGGGGTGAGTTTTAAAGCGATAAGCAGAAATAATAACGTGTATAATGTACTCATGAGGCTGATGCGATGGTGCACTGTGATGGTGTATTAAATAAATATGACACGCGTGTAATATGACTGTTAGAAGAGGCGCGGTCGACCCCATTTGCACCCCATCAATCGCATGTGGTTGTCTATACCCCCCTGGCTTCTGCATCCCCTACCATACCAACACTAGCCACAATTCGACCGCTATCCATTCAACCTTCACACTACGGGTAATATACAAAACCCCGGTGAATTGAGCTCTTCGCGTCTACGATATTGATTCCAAGCCCTGTCAGACTTCATTCGATAAATATCTATAATTTATCACTTTTTAACGATTACTTTTTCTAAAACCGTTGATGATTGGATCCTTACATAAGTTTTTTATAGCTTGAGCGATTAATTCGACTTGAAAATATTTAGTTTAATTGATGGGTCAGTGATAACAAATTTTAATCAGTTAAATACCGGAAAATGACCGTCGATTTTTATATTCTACAATTTTCTTTAGACTCCAGAAAACGAAACGAAGTCCTTTTTTTTCTGTGTAAATAATAAATTATACGAACATCATATTTTCTTAATTTATTCAACTGACAAGCTGGTGAAATAAAATTTGAATTGAATCCGAATTATGATCCAGGGAAAATTGGGACTGAAAATACTTGATGGGTCTTTTTGTTAACAAAGTATGTGCAAAACTTTAGCTATTGCTTATTGATTATCAACGTCGCATGATCCTCGGTCGTCAACAGTTTTAACCCCCTCAGGTGCATTTTAATATTCCCACTCTATGACCTTCAAAGCGGAATACCACCGTCATCGCTCAAGTGTTCTACTATGCATTTGACCTTAGAGTCTATACATCTACCGCTCTTTTATATAAAAAGAAAAACTTTCCACAATCAGGGAATCTCATAAATTTAACCGAGAAAAACCCGAGAGCATTACCAACATTCTCAGACGGATACCGTGACTGATAATTAGATTGTTGCAATTTCAATTTATCATTTATTCTTCTTTATTGCTTCGGGTATAACTTTATTAAATGCTAAATATTCAATTGCGATCGATGACGAAGCGTTAAAAAGTTTTATGCAATTAAAAAAAAATCTATGCGATAAATTTAATTGCGTCGTTTAATCGTGATTAGATGTCGTTGCAGCTCGATGGAAACAAAATTAGAGTAACATTTTATAATCACCATAATTAATTTCACGTGCAAAAAAAAAACGCACAGCTGTTCTGAATTGCTCCTGCACCTGTCAGCTTTTCTTTCCGTTCTGTTCCCCTGAAAGAGAAACAAAACAAAATTATTTTTGACTCTAAAAATACAAACAACTGATGGGAAAGTGAAATATTTGTCTAGCCGCAAGTGATCTCACCATTTAGCCGGTACCTATAGTACTTTTATATCCCTGAATGGGCCACTGACCATTAATAAGAGGGGAAATTGACGTGGCCCTTGAATATGAGTATAATATCACTTCCCCGCGTCACTTACAGAATGATTTATCAATTGAGTGAGTAATCCTAGGGTACGAGTGTCGAAATATTATAACATCGTTCCCTCATACGATTTCACCCTAACATTATCCCTACTATAAGCAACCCCACTCATATGTACATCATTTTTATTCTCACTCCCTTCGACTATTCTTGCATTAACATCACAATGCCTAGCCTAATTGCGAGCTAATCGTCACCAGCGGTGAAACTTGATGCCTACAATCATGCGTAGGTGTATTATTGTCCGTTGGAAATGATGCATTAGTCGTGAATATACATGACACTGTCTGATGTATAAATATTCAATGCATTCCTGGATAGGGCAATCATCCACTGGAGTAATTGTATCAATATGTGATGAGGATCAAAGGGTTGGAATATTTGAATTATGCAGTGAAAATTAGGAAAAGATTCCGAAGAATTTTACCGATAACCGAAAACTTTATTTTCGTTAATTGAAGTTGATTTTAATAATGACAACTTGACATACGAATTTTGATTTGATGTTTGAAAAATTCTCGTTTGCTCAGGGGGTTCTATAGATAATGTGTGTTGTAGATTAATTTCACATAGATATTTCTCATGTATAGGAACATATATATTTGAAATATATTTCATATAACTATACCTGATGGTTGTAATAAGTATGAAACGTGATCAGAAGTGGTCAACACGAACTACAGTCACGTACCTCATAGGATCGACCACTAGCGGTCAGATTTTCTCTGGAGATTCAACTTTGTTGAAATCTACTCTGTGGTTATTCCATGTTATTTAATGAGAGAGATTCCATCACATGACACACCTCAAAATCTATTCGTTGGCAAGTTCTTCGAGTGATGAGGAATTACTGGAGTAACTCAGTAATGAATCAATTCTCAGGGCTGAATATCTCCTTGATGGGTCCTCCACTTTTTCAATTTTAATTCATTAATTCTGTTCTTGCGGGTTTCAACTCGTTAGTTTCCGACATGTTATTTGTTAAATAAACGAGTTGGTTTATTAAGTCTGATAATAGCTGGTGTTACATAAATATCCCATTCGGAAACTTTCTATCAATGAAACTGGGGAAGTCTGAGCATGACATAAACATTTGAATTATGTTTGTCATGAATAACATGAGATATGTCATCGTCTATAACTTGAACAATGGTCGGTAACTAATGGGGATGTTCCACCTAAAAAGTTCGCTTCCTTTTTTCATAAACTGAGGAGTAGATTCGCACATACGGAAAGACATTTTGCATAAAAATTAGACGTCTAGAGGACGAAACGTGAGACAAAATGACAATCAACCAATTATTAGGTCTGATTTTGTTGGAAAAGTCAGACTTAGGGGGTTAATTTTTGTCATAAAACTAACTGCCGTCTCTCGTTGTGTCCCCTGGAGGAATTATTACGTAAAATTTCTTTCCATGCAGAAAAAATTATTTGAATTACTTGAATCTTCCTAACTGAAGCAGCAATTTACCCTGTAAATTCCCACATAAACGCGGACTCTTTAACTCCATCTAAACATGAAAATTTATAATAATTCTGAGACGAGGAAACTTGTCAACCGACTCAGCTAGATGAAGGGCATGTGCAACGAGTGGAAGGACACATGATCGTAAAATTATATCGAATCAGTGTCCACCAGATGTTATACCCACGTTTCAGCCTACAAAACATGGCAGAGTAGAAGCGAAAAAATCAATATTCCGCAATTAGAAAAAATCCCAAACAGTTGAACCAAAAACAGTTCATGCAGCAAGGCCTCATGGGTACATGAGATAGTGCCTGGAATATTGAGACCATCTCTACACCCTTCTTTCTGAATTACCCTTCTGCCATGTCTCTCCCTCCCTCGGTGTGTTTATATATAGAAAACAGAAGATCAAAGAGCGAGTCTACGTTCAGCTTAGCATCGAAACACGGCCTCCTTCACTAGCTTGCCATGTTTCTGTTTCACACGTTTGTATATATTGCACGCGTGGAAACGTGTCCCATCATCGTCACCATTCCCGACAGTGAGCGGGGGCGGAGCACGTTGAGGTCGTGGGGCTACGAATATCTATCCATTCAAGAGGAGGGAAAATATTCGCGTGGGGTTGTACACTAAAGTATTTTGTAAATCCCACACACAATGGAAAAATTATTGACTTCAGGACGTATTCATTTGAGGTATTAGGGACAAAAATGGGCCTTATATCAGCTAATTCCGGGGGCAACAGAATTTTTGAATATCACCAAATGACACGTTTAAGGGACTGGATTTTTCCACGGGCTAATTGCAAGCATCAATATTACTCGAATGGAAAATGCTCCCCTGGTAGGAGATTAGGGATTGCCAACAGTGAACCGAGATTCGGCCAATGTTGGCCTACTCTCGGCCGAATGTCGGCGAATCAGGGGCTGGACCAGCCCTAGCCGGTTCGTCATCTTCTACCAGGGGAATGACCCTGCAATCAAAATCCGTAATGACTGGGTAATGAAGCAGATCGAAAAATCGATTTCAATGAAATCGAAAAACGGTGGAATCCACGTTAAAATTCCTTCCTTTCAGGTAGCTGATTTTTGTCGATTGATTCGAGAAGATTTTTATCGATTGCGTTCACCTGAACCAGGGAATCATACCGATCTCCCCATTTAAATCCTTAATTCTACATGAAATAAGCCGATTTTTCGGATGATTCAGTGCGTTTTCTTTTCGATTTTTGGGTTTCATTCAGGATGACTTTTTTTGAGCGTGAAATACTTACAATCTATCCCTTAGTGTCTTAATTTGAGCCATTCAACACAAGTTGAATTTGGGGGAACAAACATTCTAAAAAAGAGGATAATTTGCCCTAATTTGAACCACTAATTTTTCTAGAAAAAAAAAAATTTGATCTTTCTCTCAAATTTTAACGTGAGTTATATCCATACGCCAGTCCTTCCCATAAAAACTCTGAGTGCAACGACGTGCTAATTATATGATTTTATATAACGAGATGCGGGTCCAGTGAAGGAAGAACGGTGAAGAGAGAAGATTTCGTGGGCGAGGGTATACAGGACTCCCGTATTCGTAGAACTCCCCTCTCCAGCCCACTCGTTGATCTTCCAACCTTCTTCCATCTCTCCCTTCTCAATTCAACGTTTAGGGGCTTCCTCCACAAGAAATCATAGACTCGGTGGGCCAAGGAGTTGTTCATCGGTCACTTGGTCTTGTAAGGTTATAATTTATAGCGGAAGCCAAAGAACACACAATTGGTCCCCTTTTCGGCATAAAATCCCGCACCACTGCGGTAGATCCTCCGTGTCAACTGGTCAATCTCTCTGAATGTCATCTCTCCCATCGACATTTTCCCTCAACGTTGTTGTCGTATAAAATATTTATTCCCCATTTTGTCTTCAAGTTTCTATGCGAAATACTTCAAAAAAGTAGTGCGAAATGACCCCCTTAACTTTGGAATATTCCATTTTGAATTTAAGATAGATTTTTTTTTTTCTAATTTAGGTAACTTTTCACTGTTTAAATAGAGCTTCACCAACTAGATTTTCTTTCTAAACAACGGCTCCATAATTTTTCAACTGAAATGGTTTTACGTAGAAGCCGCATAATTGAACGCAATATAAAAAAATGAAATCGATTAACCGTTTCGTTTTCCATAAATAATTACAGAAATTCTATAAATTTACATAATTAAAAATAGTTATAATGTAAAATATATAGTTATATTTTAGCTCTTTATACACAATCCAATCAATCAAGTGAGTCTATATACCGTCAAAAGATTGTACTCTAATCAAGATCGTTTTACAGCACATAAACTTTTTACTGAGACTATCGTGCTACGACAACCTTAAGAGAGTTGAGTCTGCGTGTACTCCTTATTCCCTCACTGACGCGCTAATCACATGAAGTGTTTAATAAATTATCGGATAAGTTATGCTTCATGCGCCTTAGAAATATTTACTTTCTTATTTATAGTATGACGTGCATCATGTGCATGAACATCGAAATATTGTTTCACCACTCGAGTAAATCCTGAACAAACATCGGTTCCCATATCCATCCCCCTTCCCTTACCTCGAATATGCCAACTTATCCACAACTTTGACCAACTTTGTGTGCTGACTGTATCCGCACCATGCGCCCTCCACATTATATCCCTCTATTAATATCATAATATAAACATAATCGAGTAGGTTTGACGAGGCTTCACCGATCGACAAGGGATATGTAGCGGTTCCTAAAGGGTTCGGTGATGATCGGTTTGAAAAAAAGTAGGGCGGGCGGGTGGCCAGGGGGGAAAAAAAAGAGAGTGAGAGAGACAGGGACTGAAAGGGGCTATGCGGTGCACTTGGGCATCGAGGACCCCATTGGTATAGGGAGCAAGTGGCGCGTGATGAGTGGGGTGTGTTACATGCACATTATCGCCGAGGGGCTTTCCTTTCTCTACTTTGGATTCTCCCCCCTGTATATACTTGCGATTTTCATTACACATATTGCAATGTGTGGGATCGGGGGGGAAGTTGTCCAAAGCTTACAGATATCTATCTTGTCATCGGTCCTTCTAGTATCAGCGACATCTAGTACGAGAACAAATTGATTACGCAATATATCATTCAACTGAGTTGCAATTGTAGAAAATTATTTTTAAATATAAATATTTTCACTTCCTTAAACTTCTTCGAATGTTCAATATCATTCTTTGATTCCTGTCATTGAAAATGACAGCGTAATTTTCTCGAATTATTTTGATATTGGAAACTCAATCGAATTCAGGGGTTCATTTTCATAATGAGATTGGAAAATACATTTGTCATTGGGCTGTCATAAATTGATTACATTGTTTTCCCGAAAATCCGTAGGGGCTAACTTTTGAGTGATATTGTCCTCGGATATACCTCAAGTTCAGCATTTAGAATTCAGTTGCAACCACTAGTAAACATTAACCAGATATTCAGCAATTCAGCAGTCGAATAATCATATAAAAAATTTCCTCAAGTGTCCACATAATTCGCTAGTTTCACCTTCATCACGATAATATTCAACTCGAACGATCAAAATAAGTTACTATATCCCAAGAAGCGTGAAGGTAAACTGCACTCACGCTTCTCAAGAATCTTGAGTTCGGTATAACCAAGATCTCTCTTGAGTATTATTATGGTTGAACCTTCATTTTCGTTACAATCGACTGAACACACGGGTCATGCCCGGAACGATTACCGATCTCACGAGAGGGGCGAAACATCACTGGAACTCTTGGGTCAAGTTTTGATTTCTTTTTCGTCGCGCCACTCTCTTATTTTTTTGCCGATTTCGTTTGTATTTGTCATGATCTTGAAAGTAAAATATGGTGTATGTAAAAGAAAAAAAAATTGTATCATAAAAAATAAGGGGAAAAGGAAGAGAATATTTACGAAAGGAGAACCTCTGGCCACCCTTATTAAGATTCCAGCTGTGGAATTCTACCTGCCCCGAGTCCGCTACTGGTCTTAAGTAAATAAAATACGAGAGCGACAGCGACGCTGCTGCCCCCTCTTCCCTTTACTCCACAGTTTGCCACCATGTTGTTGTAGGGATCCTCTCTGTTATCTCATCGCTCTTCCGAGAAGATCACGGATTGTCAGGTTTTATAAGTATTCTCGACCCCCCCCCTCTCCCCCTTGCACATCCACCACTCGTATTGATTTAATCTCCCAGCGATGCGTAATATTTGCAAAATTTTCTCATACATTTTCACACAAAATCTCCGAGTTTCTCACTGTTCACATCTTTTTTTTTCATCATCTTCTTCGTAATGTTTGTGCGATTGTTCCATTTGGCGTTTCTCTTGATTTGAGTCTCCGGGCGCCGACACAATGCCAGAGTAAGAGTGAAAGAACACTAGGGGATCGCGACGAAGCCGACACCCGGCACAGTGATGACGATATGCCGATGGCTCTAACACCGCTCGTAATCCGGCCGTCGTATCACAATCTGTACCAGGGCGAAGTCCGCATTTAAAAATAAAAAAAAAAAAGGAAAAAGAAACGAGACGGGAGGGATAAAGAGAAGACTTCCGGGCATAATCCCGAGAGTATGGTGGGTGCACGAGCGAACGAACACTAGAACAAATCAAGCCCATGCGACAACCGGCTAGGACCGTGCGCTTCATTGTTCCAGGGCCGCGAGGCCTTCGCGATTGGCGAACGAAGATGATGCGACTAGCCCCCGGCCAACTGAACACTGAATTGTGCACCAGAGCCTACACAGTGTATGTCGCTCATCGCCATGGGCTTGTTTTAACACCGAGTGAAAATGTTAAAAAAAAAAAAGGTAGAAAAATGAAAGGAATCACTGTCGAGACGGATCCGTTAAAGAGTTGAAAGCTCTTGTTTGTTGGGCACAATAGACGAGTCCCTCAACTGGTGAATTATAATACCAATTTTGTTATTAGGTTTCTGTAAAGGTGTCCTGGTAATTGACGAGTTTGCTCGAAAGAAAATTCAGTTTGACAAACGGTTTCAGGAATTTTAATGATTTATTGGCGATAAGAGGGTTTAGTAACGTTGACGATAGTGTTGCACATGTCCTTTAAAAGCTACTCAAAATTTTATACTTCGAAAAAAAATGTGACAGTTATTTAATGCGTTTTTTTCAATTTATGCAAAGAGAGTTCATTAGAGTAATTGCTGTATTTCAAAACGTATTGAATCGATCAATCGGAAATTACATACAGGAGAGTGGGTCGATGATATTAACTAGTTCTCAACATTTTAGAACTTTACCACATCCTTCCCTCGTCTAATGGACCGCCAAAGCAATTTTTAGATTAAAAAGATGGAACAATATCAGAAGTACTTTGCAAAAACAAATATATATATTCTCATAGAATTAGATAAAAAACTAATCAATCGGATGAATAGTTTGGATGTATCGACCAATATGGTTTTACAGAAAAAATTAAATATGTTCTTTCTCAAAATCCAAATTACGAAGCCCATAAAGTATTCCCAAACACGAAGGATCGTTATTCAAAATCTGACGTGACAGATAAAATAAAAATTCAATCTACGAACACATTCCCTGCGGCTCGTGGAATATAAAAATAATTTCAAAAATTAATACACCACAGCTAGATTTTTTTATGATGATACTAAACATCCGATTATTTTCTAGTCATTTTACTTCTATAAAATAACCAGGAGGTACGCGTATTTTTGAAAAATTACGTTTTGATAGTGAGGAAGCTGGAGGAATAGGCTATAAAGACAGAGTGTGCGCAGTCGCTTAGATGAGCTCGAATGAGGATTCGGAGAACTCAACGATGTTTTAGTGGGGTGAGTCAAATGGTATGGGGCAACGGGGGGGCATCTCCAGAGAGGCCCTGCTGTCCCACGCCCGTGTTGGTTCATGGTAGAGATCTCGCCACATGGGGCCGGACCTGGCGTTCACTCCGAGGTCTCTGGAAAAATCGAAAGCACAGGACGTGAGTCGCCAAACAATAGAGTAGCTATCGCAGATTTTTTTAATGCTTCTTTCGTATTCGTTAAATCCCCAAAGTACCCGCCTTCCAAATCCACCGAAATTGAGTAGGAGAAAAAGAAATTCAGTTTTATCATTAGAATAGCAATTGTCCGTGGTCTGTCGAGGGACCAGTAATTATTGATAATTAATTTAGATGTGCGAATGATGGCCATTTGTTAACAGGGAGAATAATATTTGTTCCACAACCTCGCGCCTCTTGTTAGCAGCAACATAAATCTATCGAGTGTCCAGGACAAGGTCTTTTCCTCTTCGGTTCCTTTCTTCTTCAGTCGATTGCATTCATTCCAAAGAATGACCGACGGTGTGAGAGAGAAGTGAGCTAAGGTTTACAAAGGGAAAGGAGCGAACCTTTTCTGCGAATCGAAAACGGGTCGATGAGACCTGTCCTTTTATTCCATTATTTTACATCGATATTATTCATTCATCACCTGATACGACATCTGATACTTTTCTAATCCCTCAATCGATTTACTTGTCATTACACAATTATTCACGTCAATTCCTGCGGTGGATTCGTGACATGTACTATTGTGATTTCATTTAATGAGGATGAGCTGAATGACGACAATCAGTTTCCTTCAATCTCCATTCAAATAAGAAGATTCGTCTTCTCGACTCACATTAAAACGGAGGAATTCATGAATATCGACGGAATTTCGCAATAATATATTGCAGTACAAGTGCGTTAACTTTGCGATGAAGTGGGTGATGTAGTGTACATCTAGAGAGAAGAAAAAAGCAGATGAAATAACTATAATCTTCAATCAAGGCGATCATAGGAGCGTGCAATTATCATCGCGCTGAGGATTGGAGAAGACTTTTCTTTGAGGGTAGACACATGTGGGGTGGAGAAGGGTGCGAGAACATATCTATGCTCAAATGGACTAATCGTTAAATTCATCTTCCTTCTTCAACGAATACATTAAAATGAGAAAACAGGTATCCTTGGCGGAGTTGTTTGATTGATCTAGGTTCCCTGTAATAACTTTGTTGGACGTCTCTCATTTTTAATATTTCAAACTCATTCATCAGTTTGGATTATTCGTCAAGAATGTTCTAAATTTTCAATTGATTACGCACGCGGATAAAAACGAGTCTATGGCATTGAGTATGTGATACTGAAATTCTTACTGAATGAGAGCATTAGAATGCTTTTCCTATCAACAATGAAGTGAGCAGCAAAATACCAGAACTCTTGAAGCCGATTTAACGTTTAAATTTCGTATTCTTGCATTTCGAATCGTTTTACATAAACTTCAAATAAAATTGAGAAATTGAAAAATAAAATAATTTCAATAGATTTATTTGGAAGCAATGATGTTACAATGATTTGCCATACAGTTTAAGAATATTCTTCTCCTTCAACTCAAGCACTTGAAGACTATTTAGCCCCAAGTCATTTATGACGATGGCAAAAGAACCAGACGAAATCATGAGACGTTTTGCAAATTCTTTTGGACTTATTTGTCCATCTCCCTTCAACTTCTACTTTATGAATCCTATTTTTAACTCAACACGGTCGACATTCGTGAGACTAAAAATAACTTGCGCATGAGAACTAACGTCTTGAAGAATGAAGTTAAGTATCCCAAAGTGATGGTGAATGGCTTTGATTGTGACAAATGTGGAGTATCGCTTGATAACGTCAGGATCAGGTGTTAGGCATTAGGTAGAGAGGTAACTCAGCTAAAGCTCGGCGATGAGTGCGCAGAGAGCGCGGCCCAGACACCCAGAAGCGAGTTCCCCCCTCTGGTTGCACGCCAGTAATTGCTTCCTTTGAGTAGCTCCGGAGGTGTAATTTAGTCCCAACCAACAACCTTAACTAATTAACACACCGAGTAGCGAGTAAGTGAGTGAACGAGTGACTGACGGACGGCGCGCGGAGCTTCTGCCCCTCTCTCGTTCATCGAACGCTTTCCAGTTCTCTTATCCCAAACACCATCCCCCTGACAGCAGACATTGCGAATGTTACGACAGTCTTTGGCTTCGAGATACCGTGTCGACACACTCATTAATCTCATTCACTGGTACTCCCATGTACCAATGGATAGCGGAATTATGTACAGCTATTTCGAGTGGATTTACATGTGAAATTTTTCAAATTTGTCTCGTTCTTCATTCCACGAGATTGTTTCCTGGGTCCTGTCGTCACTCGTCATCTTAAATCCCTCAAGGTTGGATAATCCTTAAGGATATATCAATTAAACCTGGCTATTGCCAAGTTCAGAGGATACATTGATAGCCCAATACTATACGAGCGCGGAGGCGGATCCGTTTCTTCGGATATTTGAATAAAAAGAAGATGAGGGAAAGCAACGGAGAAGGAAACATAAGACAGCACTGAAGAACTTGGCCCCAAGCGACAGCATAATCATCTGGACGAACTACCACACGCCACAGTGGCCATTGGCGTAATCACGTCAAAATAAAACTCAGAAAAAAAAAACTAGATATGCTTTTTCATTCACGGTCTGCTGAAGTCACATTGTTATTCTACTTTTAAACTCTAGCAAAGTTTGTTAATCTTATGGAAAGAATCGTTGACAGAGTACAGTCCCCCTGGACCTTCCCATAAAATGTCTGTTAACATCGACCACCACAAACTAGACACTGCCCTCCAATTTATTTCTACTCTCAACTCTGCACGTGCTCAGTGGAATCTGAATATGAAAAATCTGAACATTGGGAACTTCGGTCGAGAATCAATCTCGATTTTGCGGCTTTCGCTGTTCTCATTCTTGCATCATATCGTACGGTCTATTGTCAAAGGAAAGGGGAACGAGGGACAAAGGAAGACAGCAGCAACTATCCCAGCAATCTCTTGTTGAATATTTTTTTATTTTTTCGTGAAAATCGAGACAAGTTGTCAGGCGGTAGAATAAATGGAAGCCACAAATTGTTAGTGAGCGGTATAACTATCGCCGCAACTTACAAACTTTCTAAGAAATGAAATTGACAAGTTTTCAGAGGGTTTCACCGTGACCTTGGTATCGTCCCCACTGGTGTCATAATCAAAATGAAGATGAATTCGATTGCAGTGCGATGAGGAGATCCTGGGATTATTGAGAAAGGGGTGGAGCAATGTGTGGTGGGTTGGACGGATGCACAAAAGAAAACTAATAAGGTGAAAGAAGCAAGCAAGGTATATGACCTTGATGCACATTACTGGGTCTCTGCCAATACACAACAAGGAGACAGATGTTGTACGAATGAAACATGTTTTCATGCACCACGCACATGCAGTCATCAGAGAGATACGAGGAGATACCAACGAGGAGGAATTTGCTTGCAGTGGAATCGTTGAACGTGTTGGATACACATTTGTTTATTCATTTCTGTTGCATGTGCACTGAGTGGTGTCTGTTCATCTGATATCCTATCATAACCACCTAAATCTTGATCAGGCGTGATCAATACATGAATAAATAAATTTTTTTTTTTGTTCATTGATACGTCCACGAATGCAGACGCCAATGTCGAGGATATCCAAACGGCTTTTCTCTCTTTCTTGTTCATCGCATTAAGAGGCATGACTTGAAAAATGTGATTCCTAACACCAAGACGTCGGTTCGCATATGCTTGAGGGTATCATCGTTGTCTCTCTGTTTTACGCTTTTCGCAGCATGTTCACTTGGTCTTTATTCTTTTTAACACGATTCTGGTTGGTGTACAACCGAACTGACCACGAGATGGTATTTATCTAGGCGTTTCAGTCGATAGGCTCGAGCATGGGACTGGTGCCAAATTACATTATACGAATTAGCAGTGACTACGGAATTTATTTTACTATGATAATCTCCGGTGTTATGGGTTCGAGATGAATTCAATTCACACGAGTGTGGGTAATGTTGGGATGTTTTTATTGAAATAATATTTCATGCTCATTCGATACGGTGAAATGTCTGATTATGTGGAGATGTTGATGGGATTGATGTTTTTATTCGGTCAATGGTCCAGTCATCTTCCAATTTGAATGGTTTGTCAGGGTTTGATTTTAAGAAAATCATCGTTATTTAATTCATTTCTAACGCAAATTTTTACCATTTTTGATACTATTTAAATCAACTTATTTGTTAATAAGTTGATTGATGAATATTTGTTAATTGAAACCCCAGGAGTATTTTTTCAACAGCATACTGATTCCAAAAGTGTAATTTCCACTCGACTTTTTATTTTTCATTAGGTTTTGTTCTCTTGAAAACTGGCGAGCTAGTTGCGCACTCTCTGGAAGGTACAGCACTTTTTCTCACAATTTTCGCTCAGTGCACTTGCCAATGCCATAGACGAAAGAGGCACAAAGCCCGGGGGAAAACTCCGTGGACTCTTTCGAGGTTTTATTTTTTTGGCCTCTCCAGCACTGAAAGCCCACAGGCTTGCGTATCATTTGAGAACAGTATCTCACGTTGTATCTATACCTTGCGTCGTCTGGTTTGTTCTCCAATTTGCATGGAGATAACGTCGTAGCAGAGAGGAGCTAGGTTTATCGTTGTGCTCTCAGCAAAATCCAAAACCCTACCCTCCCTGATATTCCAGCATTCATAATATATGCGTGACGATGTCTCAGCGGTGCACGTGGTCGATGGAGATTTTAAATATGTCACGGGAAAGTGGGATGAAAGATAAATCGGGGGTCGAGAAAAAATTCACTGATCGAACTGCCTGTGACTGAAAGTCTCAAGAAAGTTTTTAACTCCAGAGTTGAACATTTTCCGCTGAAATAGTTTGAAAACTTTATTATATCAGTTTTATTGAAATTTTAACACGAATTTAGCAGTCAAAGATTCAAAATTTTGCGGAAAAATCAACGGAAATCCCAACTAAATCAGAGAAATTTTTCCACTCGTATTACGCACAAAAATTCAGTTCCATTGAATTTTCTTTCCCCTAAGTCTGAAATCTCTGTCACCCTCCTACAAATGACCATATAATTTCCATTACTCTCTGACAACATCTGACAGAGAAAAGAAAGTAGTTGTTCCGCTGAGAACTACAATTTATAAATTTTAGTTACACAAAATCTTTTTCACCCCAAAATAACTACCCAACATATCCCATGTTTCCAGTTGTGATTCAGTCAGAAAGATTGAAGTGTTATTTCGCGTCATGGATGGCACGGGGCACGTAATCCCAAGCAGTCGGACACATTAATATTTCAAACTTCAATGAGGGCTTGTACTCCCTCACGCACACAGGAAAGCTAGTGTCGCCAGTTCTCGACTAAAGTACGTATTATCCTCAACGGATTTGTCGAGCTTAGTAATGACAACGGTTATCTTTCGTGTTACATCCCCCTTGCTTCATAAATGCTTTGTGGCCACAGTAGTCTGCGATTGCGTGACGATCTAGGCTTCCCAGTCTAAACTTTGTCGTTAGACAATCCGTTTGACCATGACGAATCAATCGTGTATTTATGAAAATATTATGTCATTTTCCCTTTTTTTATGTGTCGCGAATGTACCTGGCTTCTAATGGAATGTTCTTTTTCGAATTAATCCAAAATTCCAAATTATTTCTTGTTGAAATGTAATTAATAGTTTAGGTTCATTTATTTGAAATATCAGTCAACACAAAGTTGGGCGATGAGATAAATTTTTCTGCGGAGTCCATTGAATTAAGACATTCTACAGGCCTTAAGGATTTTCCAGTAATAAACAAAATTGCTATGACCAATCGATTTTCATTTGTTTATGCCCTGATAAAAGCGACTGTGTAGTCCTTCGACGGAATAAACCGTTTCAATACTTATCGTTCCACTTATTTATCACAGTAATAGTATTTGTTCACTTCTACCTAAAGATTTGCCATTTTCGGGAATTCATTGATTGATTTAAAAATTGTGCTGATAAGTAAATAGAGAGAAAAGTTCAATGAGAACAACCGGAATCGTTTGGTAATTCCTGATCGAAGCGTCATTCAGAGAAAAATTATACGAAAGTCTCTGAATGCTTAGGGAGCAGACCGTAATGTTTCTAACTTAACTTAACTTAAATGTCAAGAATTATTGTATTTGACCCTATCAGGATATTCGACGAAGAATTCGTTCAAATTTAACACAACAATTAATCAGTTCGAGATGAGTTAGAGCCCACAAAACCTCATAAGTTCATGAGAAATACATCTCAATAAAAATATATTTTTATCGCTGTGGCACCCTCCATCATTCTTCTCCAAACCCTGACAAAGAAATTGAAAATTTTTTTGATTTTTTTATTGTAAAATAGAGAATGGAAATGCATGTATGTATGCGAGATCGTGTGTGTTGTCCCGGTCTAATCCATAAATACATATATATTGTAAATTTATGGGGCGGGCTAGGCGTTTTGCAGGGAATAGACGTGGTCAGTGAGTATAGGGGATGGAGTATGCGGAAAGGGAGGGCTAGTGCTCGGGTGCAACGGGCCGAGCAAGACGGGAAATTACATATTGGCCGTGCTCTGTTGTGCAGGAGGGTTATATCTTCTCTTCAGCCCTGTTCGCTTCGTGCGCATCCCTTTTCCCCTTCTATACTATCCACCCACTACATATACATACACCCACACACACAGACACCCTCACATATTCTTCATCCCGCTCATTCGCTTCAGCGTATCCTCCAAACGGAATACTCGATCGCGATTAAACATACATAGGCACCACCTCCCCTTCACTTTAATTCTACTTTCCCATCCCTCTAACTTTTACTTTGTCCCCCATTCTTTCTCTCTGTCACTCTTTCTTGTCTCATCTCCCTTGATTTTAATTTTTTTTCCATCGGTGACATTGTTTTTAAGATTATTTCCCCTGAATTATTGACAATGACAACTGCAATCACAACATCGACCCACTCTCGCGCCCCAAAAATTGACGAATATTTCATGCTTCAAGAAAATAATCCATTGCTAATGCTAAATATAATTTTCGGGATAATTTCCCAATTTTTTTGACTGTGGGGAATCATGTGCGTTACAACGTGAATGTACAAAAAATCCTATTGTGCACGTAGAATGAATTATTATTAAAATTGCAATACTTCACACTTGGCATTTGAAAAATATTTATAAGTGAATTTTTGCGCTGCCGAAAATGGCGGAATGAAAAAAAATGATCCTATCATGGGTGAAATATAAACATGGTTGATATAAGGAACCACCGGAACATCTCAAATACGTAGCGCGTGCAAGTTTGAGAAATTTACAATGTCGCATCGTCGAGCTGAATCTGCCGGGCATTTAGGTCGTTAACATCACTCAACAGTGAAGAACCCACCACGTTGTGTGTCTCTCACTGGCCATAAAAAAGGGGGAAAGGGGGTTGCGAGAAGCGCGAAACACGTAGCTGTAAAAACATGTAGTGTCTCAGTTTAGGAAAGATTAAACCTCGAGAGAAGTCCAGTTTGACGGAAATGAAATTTAAAGAAATCTTCTGGATTTTATTTTTCTCTCCTTACACTGTAACATTTTCAAATGCCAAATGATAATGATAGGTACAATTATTCAATTAAAGTGAAAATAACATGACAATGCAACAGACACGAAATTCTAGTTTAATCAGCAAAGTGTCTCGTGACAAAATTTAATTTCTTTGACAATTCCCTTATAGTTGTTATTATCATAAAATTTTCTCTCGGTATAATTGATTAAACGGAGATACTTTATCTAATTGTTTATGGTAGGAAAATAATCAGTGCAACAATCGCACAACAGATACTCTGTACAGTGCACTTGTTGTAAAGTTAAAATTAAAACTCCACACACGCGTGGCTTTACAATAATCGGTGTACTCTCATTATTTTCTAATGCCCCTGTTAATTGCCCAATGAGGAAAACACTCCCACGTACAACTGGTTGTGCGCACAACTCCTCCCCTTCCATCAATGTTCAAACCACTGCCGGAACAATTTAATGATCGACATTGGGGATTATTATTCGCCCCTGGTGTTTTTATGTTTCATGCTCGGAAGTTCACCGCACCTTTTTTCCTTTCTGCTCGTTTTCCCAATGCTATGATGATTTTACCTCGGGTCAGGGATTTTCCCAGCCACATCGTATAGAATGTTGACACCCCATAATTATCGTGACATCATTACATTTCATATTTATTAAATTTCATGTGGATTAAAATTTGATAACTGAATGTCATCGACAATTTGGTTTTTCTATTTTCCTTTCATTGCATTTGTTCGTTCAAGTCTTAAGTAGATTAGGTTTTATTGAATGATGACAACTTGTACTTCGATTTCGGTTGAGGGTCATAATTAATTGATTCACCTCAAGGTATTACCTAAAGGTATCGTAATGCCACAATCCAATGAAGTGGAGTATTTTTGACGCATTGATTTTTAGTTTGAAGAGAAAATTCTAAAGGACAAGGATGTAACATCTCCTTCAAAACTTCCATTTCTACTAGCACTATTGTTAAGGCTCCGCTGTTACTGCAGGCATTTGGTAGATTATGATTGAGATGACAACAGAACTGAAGGGGAAAAGGTAGGGCGGACTCTACAATAGAATTGAGTTTTGTTGGATCAGCAGAAAGCTGCACCAAATATAGTGTGTAGATGAGTTTCCGAAGCTTTACGCAACGGCTGAGCTGGTTTTATTAATCTAGACTTACAAAGGAACTCTTTTCACAAATACGTAGTCAATTTGGTGAAGAATATGAATGTTTCAGCTGATGATGCCATTCTCCTCGTACATCGGCAACGAACATTATCGTAGGGACGTCTTGACAGGATTAACATTATGGGGAAACTAAAATTGATCAAATAGTTATGAAATCATTCATGTGAGAATTTTTTTTAGCCTGCTGAAGACTTTGTTCATGTCTTAAAAGTGGTTAGAACAACCTTTCGGCTCATGTGGGTGGAATCTACCACTGATTACAGCTTAAAATGAGATTTAGTTTGAAGAGATTTTCTGGCTCGTAATAAACATCGCATTTTTGGAACCCTTTAAGTTTAAAAAATTTGGTATTGCCTTAGGACATATCTTTAAATTAATTTATTGCATCTCGTTCTTTCTTGAGATTAACATTATTTTGAAGTCATGACAGAGGAACCACTGCACGCACTAAAACCAAATATTTAAACTTCCCGCATCTCTCCTAGAAATTGATCAAACTCTATACAAACTTTTGAATAAAATAAAAATCGTTCTAAATGTCCGGCGAAACAGATTCCCAAATATCTTGACTCATCTGTCAAATTCAGATAAATTTTCATTTTATGGGAATATCCTTCAGGGTCTGACAAATGTTTGCAAAATGTATATGACGTCAAAACATTGCTTTTTCCTATACATCTGTTGAGACTGGAGCAGTCCCAAAAATTGAAATGTTTTGTTTACAGCTACACGATCTCTTCAAATTGAAGTTCCAGCTGGGGCTGGTGGGATCCCTATCCATAACATTATGAGAAAATCTGAGGAGACATGCCTTCTTTTGGGTCTTACCCCTTTTAACTCAAACACAATATTAGTCGGTTGATGTGATATCCAAGTCGTTTTCCTTCGTCATGTAAAGCATTGAGATATTTTTGGGTGGCACTTGGTAACCCTCGCACGTATCTGATTTCACGGTGGCTTGGAAAAACAAACGAGCCAAAGTTAATTTCGTACCGGATTTCCATCTTGTGTACACGATACTAGTCAAATACACCTCATATGTCTAAACCTATAATACGACAATTTTAACAGCCAATGGATCATTAGTTGTTATGTCAAGTGCCATCGATTCTTTCGTTCACCCAATCCCAATGTGTACGGAATAATCAGAATAATTGGGTGAATATATTTATCTAGGAGGTGGTTGAGGGAAAAAAAAATTTACCTCACAAGTCCAATGAACCGATTCATCTTTTCCTCAAACTTGAAAGGAAGCGGTATGGCGGTAGAAGTTAGAGAGGGGCTCATTCGTATCAAATGTGGGATATACACATTGAAGGTAAATATTTGGACATTGGTTGACCGCAAAAGTGGGGATCTCCAGCACAATCGTTTACGTGTATGAATGCGAAGGTTGGGTGGAGAATTTGGTAGCCTATGGCTAGAGTACGCTGTATAGTACATGTAACGGCCAAGGTATAGGTAATATGAAAAGGACATTGTGACCGTATGCTCACTGGGCCGTGATAACAGAGTTATACCCCTCTTAAGGCTCAGTTTCTATTGTGCTGTGTTCACAAACTTCGCCAATTTACAAAGCCGCAGGCTTTTCCTTCCGGCTATTTTTTCTACCTAAATTCACGTTTTTTTTTTCGAGTGCCATTGTGTAGATTAAGGAGTAGGTGGCTGTATGCTGAACTCCCATTGACAATTCTACGGGTCTCGTGTAAAACCAATGTTGGGTCATTATGTACGCGTCGAATGTAGTCTGTAGGCTACTCGAGCGTACGGATGTATTGATGCTGCATCAAACCGTGGGAAGAACTTAGCATATCGAATCATCCCAAATGCAGGGATTATGCCACCCACATAGTGATAGCAATGACAAATCCATGATTTATCAACGAATGTTCCGCGATTAACGTCGTGGTAAAGGTGCACAGACAGAAATAATTGGGTTTGACAGGGGAATGTGATTGAAAACAATTGCTTGGTTGATAAGTTTCGAGTTAACATAATTTTACAGTCAATAGCGATAATCTGTACTTGAGATACATTTGGTTGAGAGAATACAGGTCCTTTATAATGCCTATGTCTTTTGTTGTGAAAATTGATTTCATCCGTCTTTATAAATTAATCACAGATACTGCTAGTGATTTTGAAAAATACAAGTTTAGAACAATTCTTAGAATGTTTTTCAACAGTTCAATATTGATGTTTGAATTCAACCAGAGACATTAATGAATAGATTCGTTGTTAAATGTCAAGCAACTTACCGATAAAGGGCGATCAAAAAAACGGATATTTATTCCACACTAGAAGGTCACTTCACTAGAGAAAAAATAATCAAAGTACTGAGGTATAAATAGTTAGAAAAATTCATTTAAAAAACTCACATTGGGAGACACTCAGGAGCATGAAAAGCTGACGATGGGAACAAGTCTTTGCAAGCCCTAATTCACTGATTAATTGACGGCTGCTTCAGGGTTGATTTCATCGTTGATTTAACCCTGATTCAGGGTGGTTCATGAGACTGATGATGACGAGGATGAATTCAGACCTGGTGTAGGTTGAAAATTATGTAGGATCTGACTACCAAACTTCAGTTATGAAGAATATTTGGAAAAAGGGACATAAGGGATTTAATTCTCTAATCGCGTCAAGATTTTATCAATGGAAAATTAACCCGTTGTGCACAACTCCTCTCTCTCTCATCCTTTCGTCCTTTTGCGATTATCAAAAACCAGTAGGGGGATCCTAAAGTCACGGGATTAAAGAATGTGTGACGTTCTCAGTTTGCTTTAACGTCTGAATGCTTCCCGTGGAAAACTTCTTCGTTCCTCCTCTATTTTCATGTTTGCACAGGGCACACACAAAGTTATGTTTTCCTGGCTCGTATCAACGACGCGCTGGTTGGAATGCCGAGAAAACTTTGAGATGGGGTCATGAACACTCTCTCCCCTTTATACATTTTCGCTTAACATCGATGATTCTTTCGGGTAGGACTAGGGAGAGGCGTGAAATGCTGTAAAATTTATTTTTATCAAGTTGCATGCACTAGAGAGAATTTTTTTTCTTTGATCTTGCTACATATACATAACCATACATGAAGAACCGAGGGCGCAAGGATGAAGGAACTTTTCCCTATTATTTCTGTCGTATTTTCGGAACCCATCGCATTAGAAACTGACAAATTATACCAATATATCACCTAAACGTTCATCAAATTTATGAAAATCCTCACCATTATTCACCCTAAATTGAGATTACAAGATTTATTTTAATTCTTAACAGCTCAGCAGAATCTCCCGCGTGAATTTCTCTTTTTCTCTCACTTCTAATTAGCGCGCCATTGCTGTACTCACTTGGAGTACGCCCAGAAGGCTTTTCACGTCAGGGGGTTAACTGCCTCTAGTAATTTAAAAAAGACTACATATAATTGAAGTCTGGTCTTAGAAGTTTTTTAGATTCATGTGGAGGAGGTTAGACTATTACGTTTTTAATATGAACTTCCTGCGACTGGTTTAGTACTCTCAGCAGTGTTTTAAATAATTGGAGGAGTAACTTCCAAAGAAGTTTCATTCTCAAGTTGTAGTTTACCACAGTTATTAAATATGACATTGTGTCTTGAAATTCCTCGTTTAATATGAATTACGTCAGAATCTGGTGAGCTCTGAGATTGAAAATGGTACTTGGTGAATGACAACGGAAAAAATAAAAATGAAAACAGTTTGATGCTGATGAAAATGTTATGGGAAAGGGGTTTGACGATGGCTGTGTTCGAAGGGTGACGATGCGGAATGAGGGACGAGAAATGGGCTGGATGAGGGTGGAAATACGGGAAAGGTGGAAAAGAGGAGGCTGTGCGAAAAAATCGGAAAGGGTAATTACGAAATATAAAGGGTGGGCTGGCCTTACGGCGTCGAGCCAAGCAGGCAGACTGATGAATATTTCACCGTGCAGCATTAGCTGTCGACTGAACGCTTGTTTGTGTCTCTTCCACTTTCCATACACTCGGTACCCACATTTCGTCTCCATTTTGCCACACTACACTCGTATTTCCCATTCAAATGGAACTGCTGAAAATAGAGGAGGACATTTTTCGTCTGTATCTACACCCCCCTCCCGTCTCACTTCACGTCTCATTGATTTTCCATGATTCTGTTCGACCTGATAATGACAGAATAAATAGCTCTTGCATCGCTAGAACATAATGCATCAGATTACCACGGGGTGAAAAGTTACTAGCAGGTGGCGCTACTGAGGAAGACCAACCTGGCAGGAACTTCAGGAGGACAATCTGGTGTGACAAATATTGTTTTTTCATCATTTGGGGGATACAGTGATTACTTATGGGAATTAAATTTCAGTTAATTTGTAATGTTCTACAGATTATTGCCAACAAAAACTCAGCTTCCTCGATGTGTCATGAATGACAAAATTACTGGTTAATTATTTCATTGGCTGTCTGGAATATCTTGGGGATTAACGATTGAGGGAACGGTTCATTCAACAATTTTCTTAACCGTCGGTCAGTTCATAAACTGCTTTTCTGAAGACTATCATGTTGAAGTCTATCAAGTAGTAAAAATATGTTGAATTGGGGAATTAAAAAAAAAGTGCATCAACAAGTTATTTCCTCGAGGTGAATTTTACCTCGTGAAATATTGAAAGGACAAATTTGAGTGGCTCATAAAATGTCAGCATCAGCAACAGCGATATTATATCGTAGGAAAAACTGCCATCAAGTACCTCAGATTTGAATAGAATGAAAACGATCATGTTCGAATGATTGGAGAGAAAAGAGGGAATAAAATTCCAGTATTGTATGGTGTACAGCAAGGTACTCGGAAAAAGGAACTCCCGGGCAAGAAACTCAAGTAGTCTACAAGGACGCAATCACAATGTGTGTGTTAGCAGTGTTCGTCAATATGCGTACCTGCAGACTTTATACACAAGTTCTGCCAGTGGGTCCCCTTCATGAACCCCCATTTTTCAATCATCCGGACACACATCGACGGACGACCACTTCACGTCTAGCGACCCTGCCGTCTATGCACATTCAAATTTATTGGCGCGTGTTCGAATATTCATAAAAAAAAAAAACGCCCTTTCGATGAATTACGCATTTTTCAAGGGTGCGCAGAGGAGCAAAACCAAGCAGAAAATTTACGAAACATACGTAGGTATATGGGAATTGTATACCTAGACATGAACTTGTAGTTATGATTGAAATGTTGGTGGTTGAATTTTGATAAAGTGTTCACTGACTCTGTATTTTCATTGTATAGTATGTATGCAGTTTCTCAGTTCAAAAACCACACCAATGAATTTCTTACATGAGTGCTCTCCAGTCTCGAAAGCACATCGTAGGAATTACATATCGGATTTTCAATATTTTAATTATTCAATCACCATTTATCGCGATTTTGAACTTTGAATTGGTCCCTTTTGACGTATGACAGGTCCAATTCTGATTCCATCTTTGCTTTGAAGTTATATTAAATTAAATTACAAATTCATAATTAAAAGAATGGTGTAATGACCTACTTGCTTAATTTAAATTTTTCAAAATCGTCGTTCTTATTCTGAATTTAAACGTAGATAGAATCAAAATGATCTGGGAAACCCCATTTTGAAGAATTTAACATCTAAAAATTTGCAATAGTACCCAGATGTACAAAAGAACGGAACAGTGATTCATTCACAGGTCCATAGTTTTTCTGGAGTAAATGAAAAGGCGCGTTAATTCCCGTTGGCTATTGTTTTCGGTAAAGATCAATGTGGTCGGTTCGCTGGTTTTTCGTACACTATGCGAAGCGAATCAGGCACAGGCCTCTGTGCCAGTACTACTGTTGTAACTCACCAATCCCCGGCTGGTGTATTATTTGCTTCGCTAACCCCAAAGAGCTCTACCGACCTATTCTAATCTGTAGCTCTGCATTTCATCTCCCTCGTCTTCGTTTTACTTTCATTTTCCCAAAAACAAAATACGCTCAGAATATTTTTGACTTTATACTGAGTAATTCATGAGAATAAAACAATCAGACCAAATTCTCATATTTTCTCGCCGGAAATAAGAAGAAAAAAATCCCCATTAAACAGTTACTTACGGATAAGCAAAGTACGGGAGAGTTAAAAAATCACCATAAGCCAGAAAATATTAACAAATTAGATAAATACAAAACTGTAAGCATTCACAGTAATCAATGTGAGCAACAATAAATATTTCTCTGATCTGTACGTGCTCAGTGGATACTCAGGTATCATATTGTAAGCATGACATAGAATTGTACCAACGGATTGTATACATGTTCTGGATAGGGGGTTATATTCAAGCCCCCGGAGGCCACACTATGTAGCGTTAATATAGCGAACGACGAACGCTACCGAACTCTTTGCCACTCCACCGAGCAGAAATTGATAGGATAAATTCCGAGTCTGAATTGGCTTCGACGAGCTGGAAAAGCCTCCCGCTCTCCATCTATTGCTCTCTGTACATCCTCTTTTGGAATTCTCCTCTCCAACCCCTCGCCATCAGCTACGTCACCTCTTTCCTCACGTTTTCATAGGAAAATAACGATAGAACAATCGTTACGTAGTCAACCGTTAAGTACGGTTTAAAAATTAGTGCAGCAAATTAAGATATCAACACATGAAATCATTCAACGCGAGAGGTAGCATTTGCTCGTCCAAATTAAGTAAATGATCTCTTTTTGTCGAGCGCCATAATAACTTCAATCACTTTACAATCTTAATAGGCTCATGAGATTGGAAAACTGATGGAGATATTCAACAGAAACGAGCCCAGATAATAATCTTACACAGATCATATTTTTTTTTTCTTACAATTCTTATCGTCTAATATAATTGACAAATTTGGGGAGAACGGTTAATCTAATCTTTTAATGAATCTAATGCTTTGTGTGTATCAAATTGTAAAGGGTATATGGATATCCTTAACTGAGTGATTTATATTTGAAGATATTACGAAAATATCTCGTTTGTTAAACGTCTTGAAGATATTAGTTCTTGCAATGTCTGGAAAACCACTTGAAAGGCCCGATACGGAGTCATTTGAGTGGGTAGTTTTCGACGTAAGAGAGATGGAACGACAAAAAGAAGAAGCCTATATGAAAAAATTCCATGTAAATACACAAGGATTAAATAGGGGTGGAACACTCGCGTGGGTACAATGCGAACAACTGTCGTAGCCATTATACGGACTTAATTAGGCCTTAGCGTGTCGTGGTGACTATGATAGGAGTGAGACAAATGTCCGATCATTGGACAAGATACGAAAAGAGACAGACCATGTAAATCGTGAAAAGGGGAAAGGGGGAAAACGTGTATGTACCTCAGCGCTTCTCTGAACCGTGTACCCCATTGGTAAGGCCAATAAGGGCTCATACCCAGGGGGTAGACAAGATTATAATCTGTCCCATTATTGTGCCATCGACGTCCCGTAGGGGATTTTCCTATTTGACAATGCAGTTACACTTTTTGTCCACTTAACGTGGTCCTCGTATGTGCGCGTTCTTTTTTTGGCGAATGTGTAGCTAACATCCCTACTTTTTACATATACTTAGACGAGGATCATGAGAGAAGAGACAATGAGCATCGGGGACATGACCGAGGGTGGGCTCATCACGGTCCTTCCCCAAACCGTAAAAGGGTCCCTATAATCCTACCTGCATATGATGTTCGTGTCATTGTTTGTTAAATCTAGTGACATACGGGGAAAAAGAGACTGGGGGTAGAACGACCCTTTCCCTTCGACCACGAGACACAGCCTCATGTATCAATCATTTAATTCATTTTTTTCATTCCCGATTTTTCCATTTCTCAATTTTTCATACCACATATTTTGAAATTGAAGAAACGAAATTTCAGGAGATTTAAGTCACTTGAATTGTTGATACAATTTTTAACGAATCTTGAAATTAATAGATGGTTTAATGTTATCACTCACTTGATATTGTTTTTACGAAAATATTCATGAGTAGATACAATCTCATTTTGAAATTGACTCTGAATTATTGGAAGATAATTAATATAATTGATTCTATATTAATTCACTTGAATATTCTACAGCACAAATTAGTTTGATTTAAATGCTCGGTAGGTTATTCGATTGGTGTAAATGTTATATTTTAAAAATGATAATTAAATAGGTTCACGTCTGGCTCAACTGTTAGAGCAGAAATTGGACTACTCGTTAAATATTTTCAAACGTGCCAGGACACAGATTCAAATAAATTGTTGTCTGGATATTAAAATAACGTGAAGAATTTCTTTTTCACGACTTTTTATTCAAAAGTTTAGGAATAATCCCCTAACGATGCATAAATTGAACATTTTAAATAGTAGCCTCGAATAATTGTTCAGTTTCTCGAACAATCAATGAATATTTATTTTTCAAAGGACACAGGCACTTTGCAACAACCACTGAGGTTGCCACAGGGCTTGGAATATAATAACTGTTATTACGGGGTGTATGTTGACAGTGATAACACGTTTGTGTAATCTACGCAGTATCATAGTTGCATATAGAAGCTAAATGTGCGTAACAGCAACACGCACTGACCAACACAAGTCGACGAAATTTCGTCAATTAGTGGATCCATTCCGATTGGTCAAATATATTGTCTCTCTCTCTCTCTTTTCTCCATTCACCCTCTCTCACTCTCTCACCAACACTTTGGCCCTCGTCCACCCCCTGCACTGATCACCAGCGCTTAATTCGGAACATAGTGGAGTCAACATGGGAACTACAAACAGGATCGGCAACAAATAGTATCGCAAATAGACACATACTGACAACTCTGCCACACAGTGTATTATGTGAAACCCCTGTTGCAATTTGTGCGTATATGTGTGGGTAGAACTCTCTTACCCGTGACAAACAACAACACCATTACGTACTGGCGTTGTGAACGTTGCTCTAATTACTTTACACGAATACACAACTTTTTGTTTGATTCATATTAAATCACGAAATCCTAAATTAACGATTTTATTTGATTTTTTTGTTCTAGGTAAGTCCTGTTATCAATTGGCAGAGTTGAGTGAGTACCTACTAATTAGGAATATCAGGTTGCGTAATTTTTTAAAACGTAAATTCCAAAATTGGTGCATTAATAACGTGAATTCCAGACATTCGAGAATGGTGGAATTCCCCGCGAAGAGAATTAAACAGTAAATATTATAATCGCTATTGGAGGAAATGCTGCGACAACATAGTAAAAGGATTTTCAATTAGTCCTAGGTTTTAATACTTAGTATCTCCCATAGTAATACTCACTATGCTACATAGGAAGAGAAAATGGTTCTATGGGCGTAGGAAGTTTATGAAACTGTTGACATTCGCGATTGTCTTTTAATGTATTCATAGATTCGAGACACTGAAGGTTTCACCTCTTTGAAGAGATGAAACAAATTAAAGCCGGCTCAGCACCGGCGAAAATCATAATTCAAGAAAAATCTTGAAAATAATCAAGATTTTAACTTTCTGTTCTTCTTCTCTGAACAATTCACGAATTAATTGAACAAATTATTCTGGGTTATTTTAAGGCATTTGAAATCCCGTCTAATGTCTTTAAGAAACTGGTTTTCACAATGCACTTGTTTCCATAAAAAGTTTTGAGTTAAAGAGCGTAAGATCCTTTGGAGAATGAGATCTACTTGAATCCATTGCCTCCGGCACTGGAAGGTGGCAGTGGCTGATAACCGCTCATCGGGAGAGGAGAGTATAATCCAGTTTCTCTTCTACCCGTGGTCTTTCACCTGTCGCACTATATGTATATGGATTCAGGACAGAGTTGTCTTGTGAAGGTGAAGATCTTCATTTCTCTTCGTGTTGAAGGGCCCCAAGTGCATCATGGGTGGTCGCCTGTGTACAACACGCCGGTATACCGTAATTACAGGTTCCTTATTTACCGCTTGTAACACACTTCGTTAGCACATTGCGTTATAAAGCTGTGTGCTGTTGTAAATAACATGCGGGATTATACTGGTGGATGAAGGGCCATCAACATTCAATCTATATACTTTCATTTGAAGCCTCAATGGAACTAACCGATGAGTCGATGAAAACTCACTTTGTATTTTATGAATGAATCGCGTGCAGCTTATTCCATTAAAGTCACTCTCCTGTTTTCAGTGTTTTGATATTCATTTAACAAATAGTGATTCTTGATCATTCAAGTTTCTACAAGATTTCCCAAATGACTGTAAAAATATAAAATTGATTACAAATGCCTAGGGCAATTTGATTATTTGACATATTTAATAAAATTATTTTTTACTTGTAATTTAACAATATACTTTCGAATGATTAGTTTGCAAATCACTTTCTTTTATCAGTTGGAATGTATTGTCTATTTAATTTTCAACTCAATCTAACGAACAGCATTCAATCCATTTAGGAAATTTTAAAATGTCTAATGTGTCTAAAAATCCATGTCATTAGATAAAAATGGACTTTCCATTTGGAAAAATGCGAGATAATTCATTGAATATGAAATTGAAACTAAGACCATTGGAAAATCAATGCGTATATTGAAATTTCGATAAAAAAATCCAGTCAATGGCAAATTATTTTCCAACACAATGGCACTTGTTCACCATTGTTGTTGGTTTTCATCATAAATTTCTACATTTCTTCAAATGAAGTACATGACGCAAAAGAACATCTGAAGCATAGACGTGAAGTGCAATATGGGAATGAAACACAGAGTTGAGGCTTCAAAAGTAAAAGGATGAGCAACACGAAAAGAATAAACAGGAATAATTCAAAACGTGTATACACATAAGCTTCATGTCTATCGTTAGAGCGCCATGATAATTGAAACGTTGGTATAAAATATTCTCCTCTCAGTGTTCGCGAACAATGGAATCGTCCCAGCGCGAATTATTAACGTATATCTCATGGCATCTAGTTGGATGTGTTGAAATATACACAATGTCTAGGACTTCTTCATTCATCGCGTGATGGAGAAAATATTTGGACGGAGAAAGAGTGTTAATAGGTGAACTTGAATGTATAATGAGGGAAAATAGAATATAAAGGGGAATATTTTTTTTGCAATTCTCTTACTTGCATCGTTGAGGGGTCAAGTCCACTCTGGCAAAAAGAATCCAACTGATTTCATTGAATATTCAGGGAAAAATACGAACTCTCAAACGAATAGGTGAATGAGAAAATAAAGAGTTAGAGAGCATTGGCTTTGCATCTCAACTCAAATCTCCCCAGAATTTTTTTTATCACTATTCTCTCTATCTAGACTTTATACCTATGATACAAGCTAGCTATCGGCACAACGTGAATGAACCAACTGCACGGATATACCCAATAGCCGAGATGCACGAGCCATTTTAACCACAGTCCCCCTTTTACTTTATCTGAAAGGCATTTAGTCAGATTGGCTAAAAGGTCCTTTCACTAGACATCTTTCGTCTCTTCAGAAATTTTTTTTCTCCCCCTTTGTTTCTCTGTTTCATTCGGAAATTTCGGCTTCTAATGTTAATTGCGAGTTTCCAATGGGCCGTAACGCACTGCAGAAAAAATTGTCTATTACTGCGAAATGCAAAGGAATGAAATGATTTTATGCACAAGAAAATCCACTCCTGAATTAAAAAGCAATGGTGAAGAAATTCGCTCTCAGAAAATTACTTCTGAAGATTGAATTCAAAACTTTGAAACATGTGGCAATGGCTCATCTACACGGAGAGAAAAATCCTTAAAAAATTTACGTAATCTATCACTTACAACAGTATTCAGTCAAAATTACAGAACGGTTACGCAGTTTTTCAATGATTTTTCTGGAGAAACTCCAGAACGTTTAGTGAAAAAATACTGTATTAACTGACAGATTACGGAAATTTTCAAAGAATTTTTCTCTCCGTGCAGATGATATTGTCATGGATTTTGTTATTGGATGATATGTTCAATTAGGGAATATACAATGGAACTATCATAATCCCTAACACATTGGCAGGTCAAGTTCAGTTGAATAATTTCTCAGTTAAAAAACAAATTTGCCAATAGTGTTAATTTTATAATTGCATTCCAGGATTAATAATACTTTCAATGTTTACGTTTCCATTCAGTGTAAAATGATCAATTGCCTTGAAATCTTCCACTATCATTTCTTATCATTGTTATGTTGAGAATGAAATATGAGACATTGCGACAAGTATCCCGACGACGCAGGACGCCGTCATAAAATAATGAGCTTCCGGCTTTTGTTCTCGCTTCAGAAATGATAAAATCGGTCCTCGAAAAGATACAGGTACAATACTATACCTTTTTTTTCTGCGTCATCCTTTCTATGTGATGAAGAGCATGCGACAAAAAACTTTGTGAATAAGGAAACGGGGGAAATAAGTAAGAAAAAGCCATTGGCCAGGTCGTTGAATATAAAAGAAGGTTGGCATCAACGTTAGAAATATTTAACTCTTCTTTGTATAGTTATTTTTCTCATTAGAATACATACACAGAGTTGAATAAAAATTGCTCTGAAAATAGTAACAAATTTTTCAACATATAATTAACGTTGGAGGAAAATGTCTCCAAATTTGTTGGTGAATGGTAATAAAATGCAACGCTCGGGATGGGTTCTATCAATTAATCCGTACATCAGTTAATTGCTGAATCAATAATGAGACGAATAGTAGTTTCAATGTGCATCCAGACGAAAACTATTCCGGAGACACGAGAGACGAAAAGAATCAAGCGAAGCAGTATTTCAAGAGCGTGCAAAGTGAAGCAAAGCAAAAGAATATAAGAAATCCTGAAGACGTTGAGATAAAAATAAATCGGCTTTGGCAGGGCTTCCGCAAGTACTGGAAATATAGGCAGGTTGTACGATGCCGAGGGGTTATTCTTAATATTTGTAAGGTTTTCATCTGGAGTCAGGATTCCTGGGGCAAAAAAATGTGAACACGGTGGATCGAGGAAGAGAGAGAGAGACGCCAGAGGCGGTCTGTAGCCCTTGCCGCAGCTGTATGAAATACGAAAAACGTTGATAAAAATCCCGGCTTAAGACCGAGGGGTGAAAATCGTGAATAAGCTTATCCACTATTGATCAATATTTCCCGAAAATGTTTGCAAAATTGGAAACTGCACTGTAAAATCTAGTCGAACGTCTTAATTTGAGGCGGAGAATTTTTCAAGTACAAGTCACGAAATTCTATTTTTTATCTGCCCATAATTATCATTGACAAAATTAGTGACTTTTATGCATACGATGGACAATAGTTATTGCATCTTTTTGACAATAGTATTTTTCAAAAGTCATAATTATAAATTGTTAGCATCGAAAACACATTCATTTCGTACCAAAAAAATTTCTTTGAATCAAGTAAAGTCGTCTGTCTATAAACAGTTAATTTCTTCGTTAATTGATAATGAACAAAAAAATATTCCTTGAGTATTAATTGAGTCCTCTACTCTGGATGGTACTATTTAAATAAGTGATTTTTCAATGTGTAACTTTCAAATGATCTGCCTCAAAATTGCTTCAAAATTATACTACAAACGGCCGTTGGCGCATCAACCGGGTTTCATGGAAAAAAACATCTATCTATGTGAAATGTACAATGAAAGTAGAAATTTATACTCAGCGAGAGCTAACGGCTATGTAACTAATTATCTGATCTCACCCGCCAGCAGCTCGAGTCCATTGGTGAAGGTAGGAAGGGTTGGGTGTTGTTGTCGACAGAGAGAACGCTTGAAATACGCAAAACGCTAGGGTCAAAATGAGAAGAGTAGTATATGCCAGTACTGGCTACCGGTGAAAAGCCCCCGGTTAATAGTATTCGGGAGCTATGCCGGTGCTGGTACAGGGCGCAGCTATTGCTGCCGCTGACACCAAAGACTCTTCAACTTTGGACTGGCAGCGAGTGCGCCGCGCAACTTTCCTGTAGCCCAAGGGATCTCAGCAAATTGGTTTATCATTTTTTTTTAGTTTCACGTGTTACTGGAAGTATTCAGGTGCTTTAATGCTGGTTATAAAAGATGGTACGCGACACGGAGATATTATGTTTTTCTACGTCGAAATCACTGGACCATTACAAGACGAATTTTGAAAGGAAGTTTCTGACAATTTTTAGTGAACTATTGCTCTCCATCTACACTGATAAAGAAAAAATGAAATTTGATGGGTAGTTGAATATTAATTTGCAGGACAGTGGGTCTGAGTGCGATTTAAGGATTAAAAAGTCGTCGACTTGCACATTTCACTCAAAATTCAATTAAATTCCGGGATTTTATGCGACGTGGTGATGAGAATTCTTGAATTTATTCAAAATTTCAGTTTAATATGAATATTCAATGTCGAGTTACATTGAATTATCAATAGAATATGGAATGATATGATTGAAAATCGCACACAGAGAGAATTATTCAATAAAAAATACCATATTTTTCCAACACTCAAGTGAAGCGCGATTACAGAAAATTTCAACGAAATCCTGAACGTTCCGCAATATTTATCTGCACCGCCTGTCCCATATTTCCAAATCGATTCCATAATCACTGAGTGAACCGCGAATTTTGCAATTTTTACCGATTATTTCCCTCCGAGTCAACACGGGGAGAAAAATTCTTAAAAAATTCCGTACCTGTTACGCATTTTGGGCTTTTTCCTCAGTTCACTGAAAAAGTCCAGAACTGTTCCCCAACTTTTACCGAATATTATTTTCACTGGCAGATTACGGAAGAGCCACGTAATTGTTAAAGAATTTATCTCTCCATGAAGATGTCCGAAAAGTTCAGGGGAATAGCCGCACGCTAAAAATTCCGCTATTTTTCGGGTAAAATTCCGGCGAATTTTTTGAACAATTCTTCAGTCGAGCCCGAATCCCTCTATCGCTTGTATCCTCTGGTGTACTATTGGTAGCTATCAACTATATCGGTATAAAACGACTGTTACACTCGGCCAACAGCAATGTCCGCTTCTCGGTACAGCCCAAGAACGTCAGATGTACAGCATCCCCTTACCTTAGCAACGACTACATATCCAGCACGCAGCCCCAGTGTCATGTATTTTCATGTATACCCGTGGACTATGTTAACCATGTCATGTATACATGGAGGCAATCCAATACGCGGGTTGTTGGGACCGGCGCTGCGATTGAATGCTAGGAATTTCATCATGAGTTGAGTCCGGGTGAGCGATGTCAGAGGGGAGTTATACACGTTTGGACCGAGAGGAGGTGAGTGTAGAGACTGAGAACCGCCCTCTACTACCCCCTGTGCCTTCTCTTCTCATCCCCCTTTTCCCCCTTGGTGATAGCGTCTAGGGGTTATGGGTTTGAGTGAGACAGAAACTCCACGCAGTATATGCAGTTTACTGGGATCGAGAGAACCCCTTGCTTAGCAGCCGGCCGTTCCAATCATGATTCCAACGTTGCAGCGTTTGAAGTTCTCAATTGAAAAGGGGCGGAGGTTTGACTAAAGAACGAGTTCGATGCTATATATTGGGGCTGTCCGATCTCATTCTACTTTCGGTGTCTATGTGTTGGTATATGTAAATCCATGCACCATCGCTCATACTATTCATGTGTACATGTACTATATATGTACATATATGTTATCAAAAGTATCAATTTTGATTAAAAAATGATTTTAGTTTTGAAAAATCAGTTTTTGAGGGGTTTCAAGCCATTTCGGGATATTTACCCTGTCTTATTATTATTATTTAATATTTTTCATCGCCTTGTTTTGTATTTAATAGAATAGAATATAAATATTTTTAGATTTTCAATTTTTAAGTAAAAATTTTGAAAAAAATCCCCCATTTAAAATAATTTAAATTCAAATTTATTGATTAGTAATATTTTCAAAATCCTTTTCTGTCCCGATAGACAGATAATAGATTTTGACACAAAATGATGTATCATTTGATAAAAAATTCAGATTCACGCATTTTAATAATATTTCAATTCACCCTGACGGTAACTCTGTACTTTACAATCAGTTAGATATTTATGCATCTTATTTATTGAACAGTTACATCTTCATGGCTTGTATTTACAGTAGAACAACCGAATATGAAACACAGTTCGTCCTTTTGCACTGCAAGAATCGTTACGATGATTGGTAATTTCAATTGTAGTCAAGGAAGCTGAATGGTAGTTCCATAGACTGAATTCTTCAATTATTTATAATCACATAGTTCGCAAAGTTATGATCCCTTTCATTACACCAGAATGTATCTGACTCTTCAATAACAAAAGACATGAAAATTTCCTATTGATGAGTGATTGTTACAAATGCCAAGATTTTCTACTTAAAATTTTATGGGTAATTTTATAACAGTATAAATTCGGGAATGTACTGCAATAAATATTTTTTTCATTTCCAGATGGTGATTCCCATAGATGTAATGCATGCTGTATTATAGTTATCAGATAATTACATATATTGCCTAATAATAGAGTAAAGATGTATGTTTATGATCTTACAGGGATTATTGCGCTAGGGTTTTCCCTCACCCCTCGGTTAATCAGTTCCAACATCAGCGTAACGGGTGAACTTGTGTATTCCATTTGGTACTGAAGCGTTTCGTATCTAGAGATGCTTTAAAGATCAGGGTAAAGAGTATGAATGAAAAAAAGGGGGGATTACCAAATCGCGATAAGCTATCGATCCTTTACAATCAACATCCGATGTATTCCCTTCAATTTAGGGTGGGACACGTATGGTCCATTTTACTAATAAGGCGTTTTGGCGTATACCACTCTCACCCCCGTTGGGTCAAGAGGGAAAATCCACCGAACAATGCGGCTACTTCTTTTATCCGAGAGCTATACCACTCCGCCCTTTATCATCCGATACTAGTGGATTTCTAATGCGTGGGTTTACTCATGTTTTCCGTCTTTTGAGCCGATGGAGCGGACGATTTTATTTCTGCCGGACAAAAGAATCGAGTCAACAAGTGAATCTTGATATTACACTGATTGTAGATGAGATGGACTCATCCAATCAAAGTCGGAATCATCAACAACTCATTTATTCAGTGATAGTTGACAAAGGGCTTTCGTCACAGTCCTCATGTAGTTGTGATTGAATAAATTTGTGTTGAAAAATTCGGAATTATCGTCCTGATTAATTCGCAATTGAGGAGAAGCCCTTGTCATGGACCCGATTCACGGTATAATCCAGCGTAGAGATCTCAAGATAAAAAAGGATATTTAAACCGACGAGCTAGTTTACACTATAAAATGCACTATCTCGTCGTCGGCATTTGCAATTAACTTCTCTCGTCTATGTCACGTTCGTGCTTCATTTCCACCGCGTAACAAACTGGTGCTCGTCGACTCTTCCCACCCCGGCCACCCTCTCTCAACCATGGCTTCACGAGCATCCGATCCTTTTAACTTTACTTCTAAATTCCTTAATCAAGTTTTTCCA